>NC_082608.1:10070034-10152534 GCF_030936135.1 Gavia stellata | reverse complement strand
CTCCTTTCTGCTTTAAACTGTTCACACATTTGGTGATTTCTGGCTCTGCCTCAGCATAAATGGTATGATTCACATTTAATAGTGTAAGGTAAGCAGCGATTCTGTAGCATAACCTCCTACCTGTACCGTTAAGCTCACTATGAAGTACTTGTACAGTGATCATAAGCAAGAATTTCTTACGTAGGAACAACCAAGTTGTTCCTACAAACATTAGTAAAAATCTTTAAAAGAGCTCCGTGTGACAGACTCCAAGGCAAGTCCTGCCAGGGCTGGAACTAAGACAGACATGTGCGCGAGTAATATATTTGCAGTTTTATGAAATTCTGGATGGTGGTGCTAGAAGAGGAATGCGGAATCAGCCAACACTTACACCCTAAAGTTTCCTTTCTATAAAAAAATCATATATACACACACACACACACATATATATACATATTATATATACGCGCATGCGTGACATTTATACCTGTCAATCTCCATCATGCAAACCTTTTTATAGAAAGACCTGGAGACAGAATTCCAGCAAAACAGAGGTTGCTTGGTATCAGAACATTCAAGATCTTTATTTTACCAACCCAGTAAAAGTAGCCATCAGATGATAGGAGGAAATCTAAAATGGCTTGAAATATCCAGAGATTCACCAACAGGACAAACAAGCCTGAGGAAACCAAGTTTTCCTAGACCTATTTTGCCATCAGTACTTTGAGGTGAGTTAAGGATACAGGAAAAGAAAAATATTCAGAAGTGATTATTCAGCCAAAAGGACTTATGCTCCTAATTGTTCATGTGCCTTTGAAAGTTCCCTACAGCTCTTTGCATTCAATTTTCTCTTATTTTGAAGATCAAAACAATGACGCAAAGTGCCCCTATTTAACTTAAGTGCTCTGACAAGACACACAGCCTATTCTGCAGCATTTCTGCTGTACGTAGCCATCAGAAAATCACACGTTTATTACGCATACAGAGTTCTCTCTTGATTGGAAAGCATTTTCCATATTTTGCAGGGCCACCCCAGCTCTGCAGCCGAGAGCATAGCTCCTTTGTGGCAGATGCGGCACGGGTACTCACGGCAAGTCACGGCAGTGTCCCTGGCAGGCTGCACACACCGAGCCCCAGCCTGCAGCCTCACCCATGCAGGCAAGCTCCTCTTCTGAAGCCTGGAGCAGGTGGAAGGCCTCTGGAAGGACCGTGCTCTTGGCCTTTTCCTGCCCAATTTCACAAGGTTAATGAGACTCACAGAGGAATCGCTGCTGGAAACGGGGCAACACGAGCTTTGCAGAGCATCACATCTGGAGTCCAGAGGCGCTTGCCTCCTCCATTTGCATTTGCTTTCTGCTCCCTCATATGGAGCAGGATCAGTGATTCTCTCTCCTTCGCAAAGAGCTCGAACAAGGACTGGCTGTGGCTGAAATGAAGAGGAATAAAGGGGAAGGAGATTTTAAAATGAAGTCTAGCTATTTTTTAATCTCATACCTGAAATTTAAAGCATCATTCTCCCCCCTGAATAAACAACTATTCTGTCCCCTCCAATTACAACGCACAAAGCTGACTGCTACATGCAATGTCAAATTTACATTGGTGCCTTTTATCAGGATTTCCTTTCATATTGCTCTCTAAGCAGTGACTTTGTAAGGAGATTAACTGCATTATATGCCACACATTAAACCAACCCACAAGTATACAACACAGCTTTTAAGAGATTTCTGTTTTCCCCAGGATGGCCCTTCCTGTCTTTGAAGGTCTTGGATTTAGCACCCTATCCCTCAAGCACTGGTCCACTACCACCACCAGCAGAGAGAAGGAGTTCTAGATAGATCCAGTATCCATCTACACTGCCAATAAATCAGGTGGAGATAGCTTTATTATTTCTGTTTCATGGGGAAATTGCTGATCAGCTCTGCTTGTTATCTGAGATAAAGGCAAGAGGAAAAATAGCGAGACTGACAATCAAGACAAGGCACACATTTCCCAATAAAGGCATCTTCTAAAGAGAAGTTCCTTTAATAAGTTCATTTAATTTTTTCTTAATACTTGTTCTAACTTTTTAAAATAGCTTTTCTCTCACTGATTTCTACAGCTTACAAAACCCAAACCAAACAAAAAACAGATAAAAACAAACCACAACTTTCCCAAACACTGTGTAACCCACAGCAACATCATTGGCAACTTCTCATTCAGTGAGTGACATAAATTGGGTCAAACACAGATGTTTTCCAAGGCACTGGCTATAGATAGTTCCTGTAAGCACCATCCTTCATGAGCATGCTCAGAGCGGCAATTTGTTACTGAAATGGATCCACAGGGCTGTGATCCCAATACTCCGGTAGTCGGGACACGGGTGTACTGTTCCTTCCCACACAAGAAACCTGCTACTGAGCAGCAACACCCAATGAGGGATAACCTGGGTGTGTTCAGAGCCAATTCTTCACCTTCAGGTTGCACACTGCTTTCTTTGCTTTTCAAGGGCTGAGTTGATTCTCTGTATTAGCTTATTCCGATTTGTGTTTTCTGCTCACATCCATACAGCGTTGTCCTCTCCCAAACCAGGCAGGTCAGGGATGCTGGAGGGACCAGCTACCACTGCCAATCCCTTCCTGCCTTCCCTTGCCTTCTTGCAAGACTGTGAAATGTCTTTTCTCTCAGCTTCATTTGTTATCTAGTGCATCTCTTCCAGCACCTGTACTGCTTTTCCCAATTTCTACTGCTCTCTGGCACATTCTTTACCTTGACATTCTGTCAACACCCTTAGCACCCCTGAAAGTCTCAATTTTTTAATTCTCTACCTATCGAAACTACTAAAACAAAACTTTAGAGAGTCAAAATGACTGACCTTGTCATACAAGTCTGAAAAAAGAGAAAAAAAAACTATTACTTTTTTTAAATAGTATTATTACTGATTCAGCTAATGGGAGACAGATCAAATATGCTTCTCTTTTTGTAGGGGCTGAAGTAATTTAAATGCATGATGCAATTGTCACAGAATCACAGAATGACAGGGGTTGGAAGGAACCTCTGGAGATCATCTAGTCCAACCCCCCTCACCAGAGCAGGTCCACCTAAAGCAGGTTGCACAGGAATGTGTCCAGGTGAATATCTCCAGAGAAGGAGACTCCACAACCTCTCTGGGCAGCCTGTTCCAGTGCTCTGCCATCCTCTGCCATCCTTTTTCTCTGCAAATAAGAAACCTGTATTCAAGCAACTCTGTGTTCAGCTGTTTTTCCAGCTGGAAAGATGGAAAAAAATCAGAATATCCATTCACTCTCTGAAGAGGAAGCAACCAGTCTTTACACAACATAAATTAGTTTATCCAGATCTAATATTTCATATTTAACATAGAATACGATCCAAGATCTTGGCTTCATACAGATGAAAGGCAGGCTGCTCGTATATTGGTGAGCCAATCCTACTTAAATACAACTAGGATTGTGTACATGGAAACTATTTCTATATGAACAAAATTAAGAGAAATAAAAAACTGAAAAGTCTGAATGCAGTCATCAGCCAAACCTTTGTTCAAATGGACATTATCCAGGTACCAAAATGATGTAAAAGTTATTGAAGTGAGGCTGCACAGCGTTCATATAACCAGAAATATCAAGGTTTCTTCCTCCAATATCCCCCTCTCTCACAATGCCAGCTTCTGCCATTACAGATTTTTCTTTGCCAGACACCATACTGTTTTGGGAACTAATCCCTTTTCCCCATAAACTTTTTCTTGTCCTGGACACACAAGTCTCCCCTGTCCCTGTAACTGTAACAGCAGAAAGCAGTTGATAACTGTGTACCATCCTTCTCCAGTCCCAAGCTGTACTGACCACTGATTGCTCTGGCTTAGAGAAACCTAATAGGCAATTAGAAAAACAGAAACTAAATAACTTGGGTGGTCATTCAGGAAAACACACATTATTTTCTATATGAAAACTACCACCATGCAAGTAGCACAGGTCTCAGAGTGAAATCAAAGTAGTACCTGCTTCTTTCTAGGGCTATTTAGCCAAAAAATAACTTTGATGTAAACAGAAGGTGTGACTTTGAAGAACACATAGATATCCACCGTAGAAGTTGGGCACCTAATTGTCATGATGACTCAATACTACTGAAATTATTATGTCGTCTAAGTGTATAAGCAAACAATACCATGACCAAATTCAAGAGCAGTAACAACAATAGAGATTAGATGTCTTTGTCCCAGCCTGTCCAAGAGGAAGCTACTGAGCACTGAGATAGGACTTTGTTGTGCCTCTCTCTCAACTGAGAACTTTAATGTTAGATGAAATTGTTTCACTGCAAAACCCCACTACCTTAGTACCACCAACAGAGGACCAACTTCCACCACAAAGCTGGCTAGACTGGGTACAAACAGATCAGTACCTTTGATAAGCAGCTCACTTGGATTTTCCATTTTGTTAAGAAATATCAACAGAATTAATTTTAGAATCATTTATCAAAAGTGACCCAGGTAGGTCTGGGCTTTAGGCATACAAATGGTGGAATATTTGCACCCAGCAGTTCCGTGGAAGAGACCAATGAAATTAAAATTTCCCAGAGTTACTAGAGCAGTTCTTTAAGAGAACCAGAGGGAAAAAAAACACACACACATGTATACATATATACACACACACACGTGGGAAGAGATTGGTTTGCCTTCCAACCTGAATTATTCTACAATCCTATGATCCACGGAGTCTCAAAGGCAAGAGGATGATCGCTCCTTACAAAACAGTACTTCAGAGTGTCCCATTTGCCCCCTCAGAGGGGCAGGAATGGGACACTCATCCAGAGTGGTAGCAGAGATCACATATCTCCAGCTAGAAGAAGCAGCATGCCAAACCCCCTGAAAGCAGTAAGAACCCCTTGTTACCCAAACATCTGCATCACGTTGGTGTCACCAGGAGCAGAAGTGAGGGATCGGCTCAGCCAGGACCAGCCACAGAGACAGCAATGGAGCCTGTGAGCTCCTGCCCGCCTGCTACAGCCCCGCAGCGGGTTTCTGCATCCTCCTCCACAGTCCCATGCACAGAACGAGTACCACTGCAGGTGACTTCACCAAGCAGCTTTGTTTTATTCATGTTTGCACATTCAGGTATGCCTACACATATGCTGACACAGGGCCACATATTTCTGATATTTTCATTTGTTGTAACATTGCATACACGGTAAATACATCCATCCTGCTGCAGTAAATCATCATTTTACAATGAATATATACCTAGATTATCACTGTAATGCTGATGTATTGAACCATTAGTATAAAAAAGCAAGCAGGTGATAAAAATGATGCAAAGACTCCCATAAAGTGAGAAACAAAACCCAACTACTGTAGCAAACATTAGCACTGAGATAAGTAAATTAGCGATTATTCTGGAGATAAATTAGTGGGTAGATAGGAGTACGTAAAGTATATGTTGCTGCTTGTATCTTTTTTGGTTGGGAACTGAGCTGCATCTTCCAAAATCTATGTAGCATCAGTGTAATAATATGAATGGATATTTAAGACTAGGCTATGACCATGACTCTAAGGCAATTGCCTTCCATAGAAGTCAGCACACCAGCAAATTTCATCCTTATTAACTTTGCTGCTTTTATACATCGCACTAATTAAAAACCCTACCATAAAAGTTGCTCTCAGATACTTTGCATAGAGTAAATATGCTGTGGGAATCTGGTATAACTGCAAATTTGCCTCTAACTAGAAAACAGTCAGTGACCCTGAAGAGATCAATTTTTAGGCAGCAGTACAAGGTATCCATGGAACAGAGAGATTAACTCTTCTCAGCATTTCAAGACTCCCAGTGAAATCAAATCTTCAGAGAAAACGTATATCCAGAGTGGCTTTGGAATCCAGACCTAATATATGGAGAAATGTTCAAAGCAGGTCATTTATTTGACATAATTGTGCGAACATCCCTCTAAGCTGTGCAAATCAGAAAGATCATTTCAAAATATTAACTTATTTCTTGCTATCAACAACAATGCAATTAATTCCCCTCAATAAAGATTGTTTTTGCAAAAGAGCAATAAGGTGCCTCTGCAGGGGGCATCATTATCATTAAATAATCACACCCCAGGAGACGCGAGGCACTCTGCTGCACCATGTACATTTTAGCACTCCAGAGTATGATTAGTTTGTGTTAACCACACCCCAGCATAGCTAATTGGGAAAAGAGTCTATAAATTGAGGAGATTTCTGTATTTATTTTATTATATTTTTGGAACTGACAGTGAAACCGGGAAGTTTCTCGCCAGCCCCACAGAAAATGTGGCCAGGCCTGACCCAGCCAGGCAACGTCTTCCTACAGCTGCAGTCGAGGCAGAAGGAGCCCATAACGCCAGCTTGCCCTGGTAATGCATGTTAATACCTGCATCCTCAAAAAGTGGTGTGAGCAAATCCCCGTGCATAACAAGGAGTTATGACTTTGGGATGCTATGTTTTTCTATAAAAAACAAAAAAGGCCCACTGTCCTGCACATATATGCACGAAAACAGACACACAATATTTTAATGGAATTGCTGCTTCTGATCTGCTGGATGGTTTATGTCACTTCGGACAGTCTGCTGTGATATGTGGATGAGGTGCTTAGGGACGTGGTTTAGTGATGGACTTAGCAGGGTTAGGTTTACGGCTGAACTTGATCATCTTAAAGGTCTTTTCCAACCTAAACAATTCTATGATATATGGCAAACTTTTGGAAATGGATGGATTTAAAAAAAATTATATATACTTTCAGAACGTAGATCGTTGCTTTGCATGGTGCCGTAGTTGTCCTGAGGACTTGGTGGTTTGTTTTTTCTGTTTAAAGCCATAGTCTTCACCACAGAACACATTCTGGAAATTAGACATTCCTATTGTGAATGGAAGTTACAACAATTATACTCTAGATCTGTCATTTTCCCTTGCTGAAAAGATCATGGAAGACAATGATGGAAGGATCATGGTTTGTACACAGTTTGATTGTGAATAAAGCAGAAACCAGCTCATAATTTTGGAGATTAAATTCAAGCCTGCTTTGATAGCCGCAGGCATGACTTCAAAGACAACCACATAGGTACAGGATCAGCGCTGTATATCTAGAACCATGTGTGAGGGTAAAGGAGCTCAATACCCATCCAAGGGTGAGTCAAGCCCCACTGCTGGAGACGCATCAGCCCTCTTCTGGGATACTAAATGCCCCCCATTACTTTCTGCAGATGTAAGGGAAGGGGGGCTGCAAAAGAATGGTACCTCTTTAAAGAGATGGTGGGGACGCCATGGAGATGTCCCCCTTGGGTGCTGAGAGCAGACGTCCAGGAGAAGGCCACATGACCAGTGACAAAGAAGATGCCATAGTCACTTGAAGACTGTGAGAAACCATGACCACAAGAAGTCCTTACTACATGCAAGCCCTCCAAGGGTAGGATATGACTGGTAGACCTGTGTAGAGGAGACCAATGAGCAGCATTAGCTGCTTGTATTTCTAGCTTGGACTATCTCTGTATTCGGTGCTGTCATCCATTGGTTCTCATGAGTTTAAAAAAGAGACTGAAAATTTTCTGTAGGACGTATAGGCTAGATGGACCAAGTCTTACCAAAGTGCTCTTGTTCCTCCTCAGCAGCCAAAAATTTCGCAGGGTGCAGGGGTGTCATTAAAGCTGAATTAGCAAAGTTTCTCCCATTTACTGATCAGACCAAGTTGAACAATGGCTGTTCAGGAGAATAAAACAAAAATGAGAAAGGAATTAGAGATACAGGAATTCAAATGAAGCAAACAATACCATATGCATGAGCAAGCACTATACTTTTTGTTAACACAGGTTATTTTATAATCAATATTTAAAGTAATTTTATCAGTAAGCGTAACTGATACTTCATGACTATGTATGTGTAGCCGGTAAGCTATAGATTTATAAATATGAGGGTTATCATGACTTCAGTGTAGCAAGGCACAGCTGTTTTAAAATTGAAATTGTCAGATTTTATCAGTTATCTCTTTCCACAGGATAATGTAACTTTACAATTACTTAGCTCATAAAGAACTAATTTCATTCAGCTTCCAATAAATACCTTCAAAATAGGAGTCTATGGCAAGATTTCTTGAGTGGTCGAATCATGAACAATAATGGCCATACAGACTTTGAAGGAAAGTCTTGATAATGAGATTAATACCTGCAGGCTTCCCACACAAAGATTTCGTTTTATAAGCAATTAATAATAACCTCTTTTTTCTATTTTTTGTGTATTACAAAAGAAAATAAGTTATTGATTTCAACTGCAAAAATAACTATTTGCATAACATTGTTGATTGTATGTTCTACTAGCACAATCAGAATTAATTGGAGCAAAATATTTTATTATTTTTAAATGGGTAAAGATTTTATATATATTAGCATTTGTATCTGATTAGAACAGTCTGTTTACCAGCACTATTAGGAGCACAGATCAGATTACCATATTCAATCCATGCTATGGCATAAAGCCTTCCTGTTGGCACATCTGTACTGACTTGTGGGTAGACCTTTGAAAGCTTTCCTGAACTTTAAACACGGTGAGTATTAGCAACTGTCACTCAGCTCTTATTACATTTTAGATTTTGTGTTCTTAATTAAATATTAAGAGTGAACCAGCAGACATTGTGATCTATGGGAATTTTGCTACTTATTTCCATTTAATTTACCTGATAAACCCTGTTCTTCCCTCCATGTTTGTATGTGGGAGGAAGCTCACCCTGCAGAAGGTCAGTCCGAGCATCTAAGTTTAGTCTATGTAAACAGTTGATGGAGAAAGGTCACCTGCCTTTAGGTGGTGCTTCTACTCTTGGGAGGGAAGCAAGTCAGATGCCTGCAAGTTAGTCAACCTGGATATGCTCTTCACCTGTGACAGGACAAAGCTGGAATTCTGTGATGAAATAAAATCATTCACACCATACTTCATCTGTCTCAATTCAGTACATTTCTACAGAGACCACATTTGCTATGAAACCGAATATAAACCTTATTTTACCTTTAAATTGTATGCATGAGTATCTTAAATCACCTGTTCTGTGAGAAGAGCTTTTCTATGATTATAATGGTTTCAAAAGTAAAACTAAGGCAAGCTAGTGATACCACTGCTAAGTTGATGAACTAGTCACGCCATATACTGCACTCATTTAAACATTTATATTCATACTCAGGCCCTTGGTCTGAGTAAACACCAAATCCTTTCTGGTTCCCAGACTGAAAGACTTTTTTCAGCAGCTTGTTTTCTAAATGAATTCATCGTGAACCAAATGACTGACATCACACTGAGCAAGAGCTTTGGTAGTGTCTACACTCATCTGATGTTCCACTCCAGCCACCAGCAACCAGGCAGCACGTGTGCTTTGCCGGGCCAGGCGTCCCTGAGAAACGCGAGCCATCTTCTGCCTGAAACAGCAACAGCAGCAGGTTGCTGTAGCTGGGAAACTGGGGGAATACTAGTATGTTAGATGAAGGAATGGATCACTCCATGTGCATGGTAAGAACTCACAGATTCTGAGAAATGGTGTTTTAAAAGCCAAGCTGTTGCCAGGACCGGACTCTGGTCCCCTGAGGTTTGGTGTTTCACGGTTGGCAGTGAGCTCCAGCAGCAGCACTTCCAGGGTCTCTCTTCTCTACCCAGTGACTTATTTCCTCAAGGACACTATTTCATTTCTGACCCAGCCCTCCCCTGCTGAATTTGGTTGGAATTGGCTTCTTGAATTAAAAACTTCTAGGGAAGATGGGCAGGGACACAGACACATGGTTGCATCAACCCTTGCTTTCCACAGCACATGTTCACCCTAGACTTCCCAGCTCAGTCATCATCAGAATATTTGGGTTTGGGTTTTGTCTAGCTGGGTTATGCACAAATTTTGGACTGCCACCAACTCAGGAGAGGGATCTCACCTGATGCGTTTTCTCATGTTTACTTTCCCTGAACAACTACCAGCTGAAACAGATGCAATCAGAGAATTAACCAGAGAACTTCCAAATCTTCCCACAGCAATTAACGTAAAAATAAGAAAAAGGAGTGAGACTGAGAGAACATGTGTGTGTGTGTTTGGGGAGATTCACAGACATTAGGTTTTAAAGATAAGTACTATTTAGGACTATTTGGTGCCCCAGTATTTGAATGGCTCAACTTACTAATAGGAAAAAGCATTTTAAACCCAAAAAACTATAGCAGGTTCTTGCATTTCAGCTGGTTTGGATATTTGAAATCCCTGATAGGCTGGCTAGTCATTCAACATGAATAGAAACAAAATAAAATGACATGGGATCAGTACATGCACAGATCAACTACAGGCACAGAAAGCACAGAGGGGGAAAAGCAGTAAGAAATTAAAGGAAAATTCTAAATACCTAATAAATCTGAGAATTTCATGAACATTCCACACAGAGGAAAGAAACAAAATATGGCAACTAAATTATGCATTCAGAATCGTATGCTTAACTGGGATACTTCGCACTTGGATTTTGGTGAATGCCGCTTTTAATTCCATTGCAGATGTTCGTATTCATAACACGGACTATGCCCAAATTTAGCCAATATTAAACTGCTTTTATATGTATACTACAAATATCAAATGCCTACAAAAGAGGCCAGAATTAAAAAGTAGAGAATGTAAACTGGACTGTGAAAGAGGAAAAGGAGAATAGATGAAAATCATTTTTAGAAACACCAGTTCGTGGAAAAATCACTATTAGCAAATTATCAGTTGCTTCTTCGAATAATAAGACTTTTAATCAATATGCAAAAAAAAAAAAAAAAAAATCAATTGCATCTCTCATTTTTATCCTTCTTTCTTTTGCCTTCATATTTTATGTACAGTAACTCACATTTCTCAGCCCACTGTGTAGCTATGAACTGAAATCAAACATTCAGACAGTAAATGAAGCTGCAGTTTGTATTTATAATGCTCCTATAACTATGTATATATATATTATACAATCTCAATCTCTGTTAAAAAAAAGAGGCAGTTCAATAGAAAGAGATCATTTTATTAAAAAATCATGAATGCAACTGCACTCATTCAACCTTAGAAATGTTTTGATGGCTTTTCAGCACTGCAATATATTTAGATGGAATATGTCATTAATATAAACAGCAGAATAGAAACTATTAAACTAACACAATTTAAAACTGAGCAAACCTGAGTATTTGATTAAAGTTTTTGTACATTCTATACACTTGAACAGGTAACATAGAAGCATAATATTTTTGTTGATTTTTAATTTGTTAGAAGTATTACACTTGAAAAGCTAAATTTTCAGTAGTTTGTATTTAGAAATTAGAAATCTGGTCCTGAGAAGCTTCTTTAGTCTGATTTTCCTAGCTATATTCTGAATTTCAAGAGAAGTCGGAGACAAAAAGCAGTAACGAAGCACACTGTAGGAACCATCTCCTTTGTTACAAAGCAACACTAAATGTGCTGAGTTTGAGTCCGTGGACGTTTGGTAACTTTCAGTGATAAAGACAAAATCCAATTCCATATATATTTAATGGATACAAAATTTTCTAGAAGATTTGCAAACAAAACACTATGGTTACAAAGGTCATGCATTAATATGTAGTCTAGCCTTTAATGGATGTATTTATTTTTCTAGACTGAATAATTAGCTGAGCATTTTTCCCCAGAATAACATTGGATTACACAAATGCAGGGAATTGCTTACTAAAAACAATTTAAATTATACCTCGTATGCAGTATGTGCAATAACTGTGCTCCTATCCCTAGGATATTAGGGGTAAATTTTTAAAGCAGTGCACAGAACATAATCTTGTTATTTGCTAACTGGATTTGTGTGCTTAAGACTCACACGCTGCTTTGAAAAATTACCCCTTCAGAAGATTGACCTGGGCAAGGAACGGGAGTTTTAAACCTGGATTGAAACCGAAGTTGTAACCTAGCTTGGCAGCAAAGGCTGGCTTAGCAAAATGACTTACTGTAGTAATACTACTGTTTGAATGGCCAAATTAAAGAAACTAATTCTTATTCTAATCACATCCAGTGGAATTCTGATATGCTGACACCCAAAATTATGGCTCTGTCATTAGAAAGAGAATGAGTGGGAATGTTTTGAAATTTTTTCTGTAAATTATGAAATAGACAGTGCCTAAATGACAAGATATGACATTTTTGTTTTTTGATTATACAGTTAAAAGTTTTTAGTATTAGGCTTAATTTCAAGGGTGAATTGCATCAAAGTGGATCTAATCCAAATGAAATACCTTTAAGATTCTTACTTCTTCAACTATTAGAGATCTATCATGTCTACTGCATGAAGCCTCATTTTCATGTTAGAACAGATGGGCAAAATTGTCATTAACAGAAACTGACAACTCTAAAACTGAAATATAGATTTAGAAAGGAATCTAATGAATTAAATCAATGTTATTGCAATGAAAGCCAAAGAAATTAATAGTGATTTGTAAAGTTACCCTGTATTTTAACCTCAGTATATTTTAGTCGGTGCGATTTTAACATTCACAATACCTTTTCAGATTCATTGTTAATGTCTTACTGCGTAATACACTCTTGTCTTAATATGTCATCTGCTCTCAGGAGAGTCGAGGACTTTGGGCTGTCTTCAACCAGACCAGTCTGTGAGACGCTGAGAAAGACGGCAATCCCAATCTAGTTGCATTTCCCCCTGTATTGCAGCACAGAGGCAGTGGCACTACAGTGTTTCATGCATTTCTAATCAAAATGACTTGCGAGGATGGAGTGGCTCAAGACTCACTTTAAGACTGAGTTTTCGGTAAGCTCCTTTAAAGTACGTGTGTCATTCATTTTCAGCCCTCTAGCTCCAAAATAAAATATTTTCCAGCTAGTATGTCTTGATAGATATGTTTTGTTTCATTTGCATACCTAATATAACAGTTAAGATTCTTGATATAGCACCTACAGGAATGAGGACAAGTACCTTCACATTGTCCAAGGACATTTTGCTGTGAAACTATGGAAGCTAGAAAGCAATGTGTCAGATGGATATAAATTAATTACCATAGTTGTGAGACTCAGCCCAAGTTGCAAGGGGAGCAGAAGCAGCACACTCAAAAGTCTTCCCAGGCTAAATGGCTGCAAACTCTACAAGCTAAGTCAGAACCGCTCTGCCCATGCTCACAAAGCTTCACAACTCCTGGTTTAGGCACCTTTCTACAAGATAACTGTTTTCTGTTTGACTCTTTTTCTCTCTCAAAAAAAGAAGGGCTGTTTAAAGGTTTTTTTCCTTGCAGACTACCAAAAATAAGCAATTTTTATATACAGCCTCCTTTACTTTTGCCTATATAGGTAGGTAGCTGCATTTTTTAAGTAGTGCTAATGTTTATTCATATTGCAAGGCTAGAAGTAAAATAAGCAAAACATGCTTATAAAGTAAACTGCACGGCTGAAAGCAAATGCCAGAAATGGGTGCTGAAAACTCTCACCCATCAGCCTGATGGAGAATTCAACAAGAGAAACAAGACTTGTGTCACTGGTGATATTAAAATGGATCTAACAAAAAGAAGAGAACAATGTGTGCTTGCTGTCTTTTTCAGTAACAGGAAGGTTTCAGAAGGGGAAAAAACGCAATATTTGAACTGAATCCTTTAAACCCTATTATCTGCCATTTTTAGCTGTATTTCAAGCCACAAACATCATAAAACTGTAGCTTTGCATGTCATGTTTCAGCAACTGCTGCTTACAACATCATGCAAGACCAATAACATATTTGATTGTACAGAAGTATTTATTCAATTGTCTATTTTACCCAATAAAATGTTGACTCTGTGTTTTCTCCTAACCGGTTTATTTTACCTCCCCGTCCTCACTTTCTTAGCATCTCTTGACTCCCCTGCATTTGTGAACCCAACAGTCTTAATAGCATCTTGCTTTTCACCCTCCTTTGCTAGTGGGCAGAACCCAAGGAGAAGTTAGAAGGCGCATGCAGACTGCAGTGTGCTGGTCACCGTGGGGATGACAACAGGTAGGGAGAGCACCCTCGTCCACCCACCCTGGCTTTGATCTTTGAGTCACCAGAAAGCAAAATATGTCATCTTAGTTTCTATTGAGATCCTTAAAGAATCTCAAAATATATTCATGATACTGGGTCTGGAATTTGCTTAAGGACATAGTCTTAGGATCTTGTCCGACACGACTGAACAGTCATCAACTGACTGACAACTCGCTCACCATACTTGCATGCAAAATAGGAAACAAACATCAACTGTTTTGAAAAATAAGATTTGTGGAAGAGAAAGAATCAGAAAATTATTTCCGAAGCTCAGAGACTTAATAATGAAGGCAGTGTTCAAAAGATACTTAAAGAGCATTACAGACAGAGTAAGGGTTTAAAGAGCTATTTTTAGTAATGTTCAATAAAACATGCATCTGCTATATGTTTTTGATTTTATGAGGAAGCTTTTTCTTCGTGACACTACAGCGGGTTTGTCAAACTTCAGTCTAGTACAAATCATTTGATTGAAAAGTGCAACAGAGACACAAACAACAGGATCCCACCTCTAGAAACCTCTTTTTGTTTCAAAAAATTTCCATTTGGCTTGATCCTCAGCCTCTGAATCCAAGTAAAAATACAGCATTCCACTGAAATGGAGATGTTTTATTAAGGGCAATCTCTTGCCAGCAATATCCGTTATTCTCCCCACATGCAGCAAACTTGCCCATACATTTTTTAAATGCAACTAACCTTTGTTTATTAAACAAATCAATCTAAAATAGAAAGTGTGATTTTAATTGCAGTTTTGCATTTAACGAGGCAGCGTGAGGATCTGGCTGGAATTCACCAGGCACTTTCCCAGGGGCTAAACCCCTCAGACCCTGCCAGGCTCCCCAGGTTTTCCCCCCTCTCCCCGTGCTGGCAGAGCACCACAGCCAGTTTTTAGGTATTCAGCACACCCTTCACCTTGACTCACTTGCTCATGCATTTGCTACCCCCTATTTACATACATTATGCCCGCCCGCGCCGCGGTGCCAGCCACGTATGTTTCCGCAGGCTCGGCTGCCCGGCCTTTAACTCTTGTTCATCTTGGGGGCGAGCACGCCCGCTCCCGCAGTGGGTGGGGGCACCCCGAGCCCCCGTGCCAGGCATGCACGGCGGGGCAGGAGAGCCAGGAAAGGGCATTCCATCTTTGCGGCAGGGCTCAGTTCAGCACGGTGTGCCACAGCCACTGCCTCCCACAAAATGTATGCGAGGCAGTGATCTATTTCACTCTGTATGATTAGTGCTAGGCTAACTGTTCAAAGGGAAGCCAATGCTACTTCACTAATTTAGTCACATACAGTATTAGATCTTTGAAATATGCCTTATGTACAGCCTGCATTACCTTTTACAGACAAATACAAAAACATGGTCAACATTTGCAGTAAAATTATCATAGAAATGCCATCTGAAACCTTATTTCCTTTTACAATGTGCATTTCACAAATAACTTGTATTAAAATTATGTTTTACAGGGCAGAAATAGAAAACAAATACTCCTAGTAATTTAAACAGGCATTTGCATAACATGACTAAAAACATGTTAGAGAGTTCTGCAGCTGGAAGAGTGAGGTAAAAATACAGACAGATACAGTGATCTTAACACTGAATGTAAAAATGCCTTTTAGCTGTCATAATTAGTGAATTAAAGTGTACTTTCATCAAAACCATTCTAACTAAGATTACTATTATTGTTCTTATGTACTGCTTCCTGCTTGTTAAATTGCATAATATTAGTAACAGGTAAATCACAGATCTCCAGAAAATCTCTTCACTGAAGCATCACCCAAAAATATTGTCTTATTCAAGCCTTCGCCTTGCAAAACCCACTTCCTATAATGACAAATTGTTATTTACAAAGCTACACTGTCGCTCAAAGTGTTTTAAGATTAATTATGCCTCCTGTTTAAAAATTGGATTAACCCATGACGCTGGGGAGTTTACAGGAGCACACAGAGCAGAGCAATGCCCAACCCAGCATCTTTGGGGACCCAGGAGGGCTGCGGGTGGGTGCCGGCCAGGAGGCTGCTCTCGGCACACAGGGTCACACGGAGGAAGGTGTCATTCATGGCTGGGGTGAAATTATAAGTAATTAGGGAAAGATTTGCTGGAAGAATAACAGAAGAAATTGAGGCAGATGCACGGGGGCTGCAAGGGCAACCAGGAGCAAGTGCCACTGGAGGAGGGAAGGAAGAAGTGATGGTCACTCCCTGGGAGCTGAAAGAAGATTATCAATGTACTTCAGAGAGGCCACATCAGAACCCAACTTAAATGAGATTGGATTAGATATTTTAATCCTTCTGGCAAAAAAGCCTTCTATGGAGGACTTCTCTGACAGTCTATGGGAACTTGCAGTCTCATTTAAAAAAATTGTGCTATTCTCTACAACACAGAGATTCTTAAATATTTAAAAGCCTTCTCCATTGGTTGTTCATCAGATTGATTATGATGCATATTTCAGCAGCTTTTTCTAAAAATGCTCATCAGAGGATCGAGAAACAAGGTGTTCCGTGTGCTCTACATTGATTCACACTATTTCATTTTAATTCCAAAATACCAAATTCAGAAAACTGCCAAGAAAACAGAGCAGGAAATGTTTGTGTTTTGCTGTATGTTGCATATGCTCTATAGTAACCAAGAACACAAAAGAAAGAGATGATGCTGCATTGCTCAGCCTATCACCCACTAGCTAGCAAGCAGAGCAATAAAAACCAGTAGCACTACAACTTCCCCCAGAGCATCTGCATGTTTTTTCTTCTAACTCGATAAATAAAAAAACCTCCAGGTTTCACACGCTACTTGTCTTGTTTGACCTCTCCCATTCAAATGAAATTTAAGTATAATTTCATCACCAAAAAATAAAGCCATGCAGATCTCCTGATAATTAGCCTCAAACTAGATCAGAAAGTTTTATAAACCTTTGTGAAAGTCTTGGATTAAAAAGGTCAGTTTGCCTTTGCCTCTACCTTTGTGAGAAAACTTCAGAATCAGGCAATTTTATTTAGTTTGTACTTTCCAGGATTGGTCAAAGGTCTCTTATCACCATATAAATCTGACAGTCACATCATCTTTGAGGCACTGGTTTCCTCCTATGTTGTTCTCCCTTCTAAACTACCTTCACAAAACATGGTGCCAATAATTGGATGGGTGATTAAGAGGGAAAGAAATGTATTCTTGACACTGCTCATTCTCAAACACTGTGTCATCAAAACCAAGCATTATCCCTCAATCCAGAAACTGGCTTCAGAATATTGAGATTTATTTAGCTGGAATGCAACTCATTACAAAAGTCAATGCAGTTTCTACCCTAGGGCTTTCTTATCCTTCCTCCCACCCAAAGTAAACCTTTATGTAGGAAAAGCCTTCTGGGGATTTTTCCACCCCACCCCTCCATGTTTGAAAATAGATATTAATCCACCGTAATGGTTCTAATTTTGTTTTTATTCTAACTGAAGACCATGGAACAAAAGCAGGCTTATTTAATTCCATTAATATTAAAGGTGGGTAGACAACTGTACCTTTCTTGTGTCATCAACAGTCTTGCGGCTAACCAAGAATGCTTATGTTTGAGGTTACACTACAAAAAAAGTTAAAGCTGATTTCTGTTCAATGAAACCATTACAGTTCTATCAATGATGAAAGATACTATGTGGATAGTGATTTTTTTTTCTACTCAGCCCATTATCTAAAATGGTTAGAAGTGTTTGTGCTTTTAGTGGACTCCAGCACAGATGCTTTGAGAATAAAGATTTTTCTAGCAAAGCTATGAAAGTTGATCATAGGTATTAATACACACTACTGAAAAAAACATTTTGTAAGAGCTAATTCTCAGCCAAAGAAGAAGAATTCAATGGAAAACCAAAGGTGAGCATCCTAGACAAGTTGCTTTCTTGCCTCTCCAGTGCATTTTAAGGACAGATAAAGGGTATTCTACAGAAGAAATACTTCAGAAACAAAAAAAGGCCTCAAAAATAGCCCCAGGAAGACAAAATTAGCTTTCCAAGAGTATATGTCAGTTTTATGCCCCACATCTAAGCAGTTCAAATGAACTTGCACTCAGATGTTATTAGATATTGGTGCCATGGCATTTATATTTCCAAGTATGCAAGGGACACGTGCACACTAGCAGAAGCACCAGGTCTAGAGGGCACCATTATATTCCTATTTATTTTTTCAGTTACAGCAGGCTACAAATGCATGCTATTGATTGTTATTTGTCTCACATCGCAGACATTCAGCTCTAGAATTTTTATCTTTCATTTGTAATTTTTCTATTTTAATATTCTCTGTCACCAAGAGTGTTACCAGTCTGATTATTCCTAACTTGCATTCCCTCACTTGAAACAGTTTCCACCCAAACCTTTTTGGTTTAAAACATTAGTGACCGAAATTTCACGCAGAACTTGAGAAATGAAAAATGGAAAGACCAGCTATAGCGAATAATTTAGAAGTCCGTCTCCAAGCAACAACCCTTTGCTGTTTGCACCTCCCAGCCCACAAGAAATCAGTGGGCAAAGTCAAGACAGAGACCCCACTCATCTCTCCTTTGTATTTGCAACACCAATTGCAGCTCTGAATTGATAAACCGTTATTGATGTTAGAGATCAATGAGATTAAGCATGTGCTTAACTTTAATCACATAAATAAGTCCATTTCTGAATCTGGGCAGCATTATTCATCACTGGGCAGAACTGAGCTCTTTCTGGGTAATTAACGCTTCATTTCCTTTGCCATGGTCAGTGGTTCTCACATATGGTATGAAGAATTATATACATTAAGACCTAAGTTCAGAATCTATAGTCAAGTATATTCTTATCTGGCAAAGTTTATCATATCAGGAACAGTCTGAAATTATTGGCATTGTTCAGTCTTTGCCTTGCTATACCAACAGGATGCAAGTCTACACAGAGTCAAGTAGGAGAATGAAATCTGGTCAGAGAACCTGCATGAATTAATATTTGTGTAATTAACCAAGCTGTATGAACTCCACTGTTGGATTCAGTTTTCCTTCCCATCAACATTCTTTTATACTTTCCGTATAAAAGTCTTGAACTGAACACTGAATACTTTTTTCTTCCTCTCACAAAAAAAAAGTTATAGTTAAAGCTGTTGTGTTCCCAGAATTTAAATCAGGTAGAAATACTCTTCTGCAAAAGATCTGATCATTTTATAAGAGTTTTTTAAAAATCATAAAGTTAAGCATATTTGACACACTAGGAGAACTGAATCTAAATTTCTAATTATTCAAATAGAGACTAAATGCTGCTTCACTATTTAGTATATCTTCATTAATTATCAGTGTTGACAAATGCACTTTAAGAAGTTCAGGAAGTTTTGAAGGCACTTTTTTAGTGATACAAGAAATCTCTCAAGTTTAAGAACATCACCATGATTAAATAACCATTTCATTTTATGCTTTAATTTTAACTCAGCTGAGTTGACAGGAGAGCGATAAAGAAGTCTTCATGGATAATATTATCCAAGAAGCAGCAAACACAACTGAGTAAAATACAAAACTTGCGAATACTTTTGTTTTACTCTAATTGCTTAGAAATCAACTGCTACAGGACATAAATATCTGGATTGATTTTCAATGCTAGACACCACAACTCTGAAAGGGAAAACTATATTTTTTTAAAATTTACAAACTTCATTAAAAGTCTGCATGCATTTTGATCCCACTGAAAGCAAACTTTAATGTTCTGTTCATCCCCTGACCCATCTGTGTATTACTCATGGAAAGGGGACTGTGTGATCATGTCAAGAGCTATGTTTCACTTGTGGTTTAAAGTAAGAGAAATAAGTTGCCATTCACAGAAATGGCCACATTGGTACAAGCACCTTGATGACATACTGTTAGCACCATGTAGCTTTGGATGTTTAAAGGAAGTGATCAGCGAGCAGACCACACCCTGGAAGTATTTCCACACATTAAAATATGGTCTTCTTCCTGAAACAACAGAGCTTGGAGGTCCATCCACAAAAATACCTTTATTAATTTATTTCTAATAGAGAAAAGTTGACTTTGCACTACTGATGTTGCCAGGAAGCTCTTACAAAACACAAGTATCAAAGAACAAAAAAACCTAGCCTTCAATAGTGCATAAACTGTTTGGGAGCAAAGCCTTAGTCTGGAGTCAATCATGGCTTTAATGGCTCACATTTGCACTGATTTGCAGTTGAGAAATAGGAGACTTCACTGAGCACATTGCACAAGAAGCTGATTTCCAGCCTAGCGATGCTCATGGAACCAGTGAAATGGGAACGTGAAAATGCGCACTACGTGCAGTAAGGGAAATAAAATAGCAAAATACACCGCAAGTACATTGACTAAATGTAGGTGCGTAGGACTTTATCAATTGTGTGTACATACCAACATGCTCTTGCTACGACACATCCGTAAACGATCCATCACTCAACAGAATGTGCCTCTTGTCCCATGAAGGACAACAGGCAGCAGATAAATCTGGTCTAGTCCATATGGTGTGGAAAAAGCCTTTTTCTCCGGACTAAAGATTAACGGCAATTGTCAGAAATCTTAACAGGGGCCAACATAAAGATAATTTTAAACTTACAGAAATTCTTGAACACTTCATCATGCCTTGTCATGAAGTAATAATCACATGCAAAAGCTGGATTTACTGTTAGATGGCCTACAGAAAAAAAGAAAAACAGAAAAAAAGACAGAGGAATACACTTAAAGTTGAATTGGCTTGCATTTCCCAGTGGTCTTGACAGCCCGACAAAGCAGCAGCAATGCCACTGCCCAATGTTAAATACAATCTACAAAGACCAAAGCACACAGCCCAGAGGCAAAGCCCAGGACAATGTTTGCATTCCCTCTGAGCCGAAGCATTCCACAGGCAGGCTTCAGCCTCCCAGGAAAACACCACAGCACTCAGCGGCTGCCTTGAACCTCTGGTTTTCTTCCAGTCAGAACCTCTCCTTTCTTCCAATTCTTATTGCAGCCATGGTTTCCCAGCAGCTTGCCCCCTCCTCAGTCAGTGCCAGTCTCTGAAACACTTTTCCATTTTTTCTGTTTTCCTCTTTGCCCTCATTTTATTCTTTTTCCTGACTTCCTATAAAATGTTCAGATTGTTGCTTAAAAGACTGTCAACCACACATGATCTTTAAAGGAGTGTCCTTTCAGGAGATGGAGAGGACTTGTTTGGAAGGAAGGAGGACCATTGCCCGAGACAGCAGCTGGGCTATCAGGTAGTGTGGATGGGCTCCTCAGGAGTGGTTGGGCTGGACACCAGGAGAAGACAGCCGAGGACCTCACCGTGACTTCCCATGGCCCTCGCTCAAGTCCAGGATGGGCCACAGAACCTATAAGTAGGTCAGTAAGCCCCCAGAAAAGCCCCAAACCACAGCAGCACTAACCAAAATGGGACAGGAGCAGGGCAGGCAGCAAGCCCAAATTCCCTCCACACCTTGGTGGGGCAGGATGACCCCATGGCATTGCTGGGCTAAACATGGCTATGATTACTCCCGAGAACTCCATGTGCACACATGGTCTTTCTGAATATAAATAAATACATATATATAAAAGAGAAAATTACAGTAAGAAAACACAGTCTGCTAGGAAGATTATATGAACAGAGGAAGCATGCCAAAAGTGGTTGCTGTTTAATTTCAGCACACATACTGCCTCAGGTACAAACAAAAGTCTCAAGAATCCCATTTAAAGCTCTAATCAAGCTCTTCATTTATTTTATAATTTGTAGAACCTGATCCTGCAACATCCAAATGAACAAGAATGAGGAAGAGAAGAGATGCAGGTCGAGGCCGTGGTCCACCTGCAACACACTCCCAGCACACCACAGACACTTGAGGTAGGACTTCACCCAACCTGCAGCACCACAAAGCATGGAAAGCATCTTACCAATGAGGCTGGTGACATACAGCCACCCCCACAGCAGACCAGGCAGCAGGGCTGTGCTGGCCTCTGGTTTCACTCAAAAGCAACTTTGCTTCCCTTAGCTGCCTTTTTGTCTCCCTACCTTTAACCTTTGGGATTGTCTTTAGCGCTCAAATACTCCATTATATACATATAATTTTTTTTTTTTTTTTAATACACTGCCAGAAGCTCGGTGCCCAACACAGCAGTCAGCCTCAAGCTCACCCTCACTACTATCTAAAGGAGTAAAGCAGTTTAGATATACATACCTGACACTAGCTGAAAACACAGTAGCTCAGATATCAACATCAAAATGTCTACTGGACAACCACAGTGGTATAACAGCTACTGAAAACAGGGCGAGTTTGTTTACAACCAGTGTGGGACCATCTACTCAAGGTATTCCCATAACATGGGCCACCACTAACCACCTGCCCAGTTGGCTCTGGAAACAAGGCTCTTCCTTTTTTTTCCCCACTGTTTTCCATCAAGCTGTTTTTAAAGGGCATCAGTTGGACAAAATCCAACATACTATCAAAGTGGCCTTCCTAACAGGTGTCTTATACACCACAAAAAGAAGTGTCTAGTCTTTTGAAGAGACTCTCAATATGCTTCAAATAATTCCTTCTCCATTTGTTGTTTAAAGAATGACTTCTTTTAATCACTACTGAAAAAATAAACAAGATCTCATTATTTTTCATTTTGTATTTTTAAATGGATTCAGATGAAGAATCAAGAGGAAATCTTGTCACTTCTTTGTTCTTATGAAAGATCTCAGCCTGAAAATACCCAGTGCTCTCTTGTTATTGTCAAACCCACAGCAGTTAAGAAGGTGGTCTTAGGAGATAAATAGAGTAGTGATTAAGAAGGTGATCTTAAGAGATAAATAGAACAGTGATGCTTTACCTCACTGTTCAAATGGGGGTTTCAGTAAAGCCATGCTGACTTTTTAGAGAGGAATGATTTTGCTGGCTTTGGGCTTCAGGACACCAGCCATCAGAAAAATCTTTTGACATCAGGATGAGATCTACTATAGGTAGCACTTAATCCTTTAAGACTAAAGGATTAAGCCAGTTGACCAGGAAGAGAAATTAGACTTAACACCTGGAAAATTCAAAGCACTTCCAACTTTCTCATTCCAAGCTTACTCTCTTTCATAGTCCAGACAAGAACACTTATACAGAGTTCAGTTTCTACATTTGACAGAAAAATAAACAACTTTATATTGTTCTAAAGCAGAAAGCAGAAGACCTGGTGAGGAGATGATACTGAAATATCACAAAATGGACTAACATTTAAAGTAAAGGTGCAGAAAATAGGTGCCTTCATAATTCCAGGACAGAGAAAAGCATGCCCAAAAACCAGCGTTAGCATTCATGAAAAAAATGAGAAAGCATGAAATGGCTGTGCTGGATGTGGTGGCCATGTGCAAGACTTGGGAACAGTTGCCTGTTCTGCTGTGAAACAGCAGACTACCTCTGTTTATTTTGTTGCTAACCTAGTTGTGTCCTATGAAATCTCCCTTTCAGATGGCCCACGCTCTTTGACGGCCTTGTCCAGACTCACATGTCAGTCACAAGGACCAATTGCAGCAGCTACAGAGACACAGAGTCCAGAAGACCTAAAATATATGTCAAATATAACAGTAAAAAGAAGGAGTCTGAGAGAAGAAAAAATAAAACAATTTTTTGTTCTAGGAAAGAAAATAGTATTTGACCTCCAGTATGGCTTTGCTGTGTTCATGCCATGAAGGTGTGGTCAGCCCTTGCTCTGGGGCATTATCCTCACCATCAACATGCAAAATATCCCAGCTTCACGTTTGTGGTACTGGGCAGTCCTCAGACAGGCAAAGTGAGCCATAGCAAAGCACCAGCTCTGTAATACAGCAGTTACTATTATTGATTTAACTGTTTTGTTTATGCCTATGTTTAATTGGCTATGTTAATAGCATTTTAATCCACATTTCACTTGTATGTGGCTGATAGCGCAACACTTCTGTGGCTGCAGTGACATTTTCTCACCATTGCTATCTGTCATCAAGGACCAGGCCAGCACTGTAATGCTAACTGACAATCCCAAATGTTTTGTTTAATTAGGTATAATTTACACTATACTATATAATTCCACAGCAATGGCTGATAAATCTTTTATTAAATAGGCAAAACCATGAAAAACCTTTAATCAAATAGCAAAGATTTCAGTCATCTTTTAACACCAGTATTTAGCATTTCTAAATATTCAAGTGTAAGATTAATGAGAACTGAGTAAAAAATAAAAACTGCTGGTGAAGTTGGAAAATCCCCTTTAAAGTTTATGCCAAGCAGCGTATCACTAGAAGATCAAGCAACACGATTACCCAAGGTATTCATGCTTAGAAATATTTTCTCTATCACAGTTAAGACTGCCTTGTCTCCAGACAGACACTCTGTTGGTCCATCACAAACAAGCATTGGCCTGCGAGATGTTTCCAGAGAATCGTGGTCAGCAAGAGACAAGTTCATTGTACGTGCCTTTGGGCTACCCATCTCCCAACCAATCTGAAGCCTGAGCAACACGTAATTCAAACAGAAAACATGAAGACATTAAACAGGACCTCTCCTAAGGGTCTGCTCCTACCCAGGCAATGAACTCAACCCACAGAGCTTGCGGAGCCGGTTGGTTTTGCTCAGTTCCAGATACGCCCCGAGAGAGAGGTTTTGCACAAAGCAAATGTCCTGCATGGCCCCAGGCAGGCCCCGACGACAACAACAACGTACAGCTCTCCCTGACCTCACAGCCCCGCCACGCACAGGAGCACTTCTTACTGTCTAAATGCTGGACACAGTTGGTAACTTCTTGGTCCAAACCCGTTGCCTTCCAACCTTCTGTTTCGGTCTGTCTGACTGCCCTCATCCTCATTTTTCTCCTGCTAGACAATCCTGCCTTCCACTTCAAGCCCTTTAATTTCTTCATCCCTCTCTCACAGTCTCTTTTCTTCCCATTTCACCTTGCTCTCAGATTAATAATTTAAAACAGAAGTCAAAAAGCAAAAAAATCCTAAATTAATTTGGCATCTGTGCTATTTAACTACATCAGATGCCCTGTTTAATTACCCAAATACTATTACTTTGGAAAATTTAAGTCTCTTTCTAATACAAATTTTGTAGGGAATAACTTCCCCCCCCTCCTTTTTTTTTGAGAGAGAGAGAGAATTTCATAGTAGAAAACTACAGAGCAGAAGCCATCCAACCATATATCTTGTGCCAGGAAGATGGCACAGGCATGTGCCACAGCTGCTTCCACAGAATGCACTCTATATAATAATCAAGATCAGAAATATTTCACAAACAGGAAAATCTCAGACCTCTGTATGAAACCTAACAGCAGTGAAGCCTTGCATTCAAGCAGCGTTCGCCGTGCAAGCATTGAGGGCAGCACGCAGGCACAGCCGGGCTCCCCCACTCCTGGGAACGTAGCAGGACAGGGCAGCAATGTCTGCTGCAGATGGGGAGCATCACCACCATGCAGCCACTGCCTCCTTCCCTAGTGAGAGATGGGGCACATCCACACTTGAACCTAATGATGGAGTCCCCATTTCCCACCTCGCCGGACTCTCGGTCCTCTGCGCGAGGCAGGGTCCATCCATCCCGATGCAGCTTTGGGGATAGCAGCCCTGCCCGCAGCTCCACAGGGCTCTCCACCTCCTGCCCCACACCAGCGGGGTAACTGGCACAGCAAACGCATTAGAGAAAGTGTAAAATGTTCCCAGGACAAGGTTCTCTGTGGTGCTTGGAGGTGTCTCTGCACATTCAGAGGATTTGCTGGGGAATTTAAAAGGTCAGATTCAGCACAGGAGAGCAGACAGGGTTTTCAGAGTGGTAGTAAAGTGGGCAGAGAGGCACAAAAACACTCACTGGCTTTTTGAGAATCATAGGGGGGGAACTAGAAAGAGGCAAGATCATGGAGAATATTAAAAGAGAGACTTTTCCAATTCCCTGTGAAAGGCGAGAAGGCAGATGAAGATTGTTGAGAACAAACATAACACATGCATACATGCACATACATACCGTCATCTCTAGATCCTGGAGAGAAGGCAAGCTGCTGCATTGTGTAGAGATTCAAAATGTAGAAAATCAATTGTAAATCACGAGTTCTGGATTCTTTGAGATGAAGTGTAATCTGATTTACAACGTTACAAAAAGAAATTAAAGTTAATTCCAACATGATTGTGGGTATACCGCAATTTAATATAACCATGCTGTGGCCTTTAAATCTCCACATTGCAATATGCCAACAGTCATTACTTCTTTAAGTTTCATATTTTATTTTAAACTATAAATTGGAAATATCACATAGCTTTTTATTTACATTTCAGAATTAGGATCTTTGCTTAGAAACACAGTGCTCTATGGTGTAACAAGATTATTGTGCAACTACCACACAGTTAGGGTAGTTAAAGGCACTCCACTTCACCTCATCATTTTTTCTGCTTAAATATTATGCCACATTCTGATTAATACCAGACCAATAAAATCATCTTAGCAATCTGGTTAGAGTCTTTTGTCTACCCAGATGGCCTGCAATGTTAATGTGTGACAATTTCAACAATGAACTAGGACTGTTTTATGGAACCAACATTTGTTCCACTGCTTTTTCTTCTTAGGCTCAGAATTTTGACACAGATGGTACAAATTACTCAAAAAACAGAAATGTTCATTTAGAAGGCTTAAATATGTGGTTTTACTCAGGCCATCCGAATCTTTTACATTTACAATTCAGTAAATTTACTAACAACCCTGCTGTAATTAAGGTCTATAAAAATCTTCCCTCCTTTCCTGCTTGCTTTTCCCCTTACATATCTACAGCATTTAATTGTGCCTCCAATTTATTAATATTTATTCCAGTTCTGAAATGTTTTTAATTTTGGAGGATTTACACTGTTCAATCTTGCGTCCGATTCTTCATACCTTTCTAATTATGGGAAAGGGGGGAAAAAAACCATTTAATCTGTAACCACATATTAATCCCCCTAGAACCTACACGTTTCTAGATCTTAAAGGAGTAGAAAAAGAATGATGTCAGCAGCTTATGGCCAAACTGCATAGCATTTTCAGTTAAACAGAAGACTTTATAACCATGACTTTCCATACAGATACTCAGGGAAGACTAAGATGTCTCTGAGAAATTACAATGGGGAGAAGAAAACAATGGGATCCCTATAAAGCGTTAAAAAAAGAGAGACAAATCCCAGACTAGAGACAGATGCACTTACAGTTTGACCGAGTCTATAAAGGTTATTGTGCGAAACTGCCAGAGGACAAAAGAGTTAACACAGAGCAACTGCTCTGGAGCTTTTGCTGCTGCCCCAGAGAAAAGGTTGCAGCGCAGGCTTTCCTCCCTCGGCCCGGGCAGGTTCGCGTTCTGCAATGCCAGAGTGGCCAACGGTGCCAACGCACCTCCTCCAAGAGTGACGGAGAAGCTTTTGTGCCCATACGCCCAGGCACCCCTAGACCCGCAAACCATCACGGGGGCTAACCAAAATGATTTGGCCACACACAGAGGTGAAGAGGAGCATCAGAAAGGCAGAGACCTTGCTCTGCTCCAACTCCAGGCACACGTCAGCTGCCGCTTGGTTTCTTCCAGCCCAGCCGTGGCGGTGGTCTGCAATAGCCCACATGCTTCCAGAAAGTCTTTGGAGTTCAAAGGAGAGGCTACGCTGAAACCACCCATCGGGGTCCACAGCACCTGTGTGAGTCACCCCAGCAGGGTTTGCTTTCAGGGTATCCTTCCAAAGCGCATCGCAACACCAGGCACAGCCCCAGAAACCTCCTGCCATTTCACGGCACTGCAATTGTCAACATTTATTTCAGTGTCTTCAGCCAATTTACCTGATCACAGTCTTCCTTTGACAATTACTGTACCAGCGTGTTGTTTCAGCATCATTCTGATGTTCTGGTTTCAGTCCAACTACGTCTCTGTGATGGTTTAGTTTTATTATTTAAACAAATTAAAAAAACAACATAAAAACCCATGACTGTCCTTTTGCAGTCCTTGCAGAAAGTACAGTATATGCATGATGCTCCAATTCATTATGATATTCTATTAGATCTGCCAACAGAAAGTGCATTTTGAGTTTCTAAATGTTGTTTCCATTAGAATCAATCACTCCATGCAATTAAGCCAATAGTCTCTCACCATTTCTGCTGTTATGAGCTAAACCATCCTAAATATATTGACAGCTGTCTCCTATAAGATGACACAAATTAGGTTGAGGGGGCATAAGCCTAAATGTCACCAGTGGGAGGACATCAGTTATTCTTTCAGAAATCTACCTAATTTTCATACCCCATAAGGCATTCAGTAGACTTTCTTTGCATTGGCAGCATGCAGTAATCAATGTTTTGCATATTACAATCAATAACATGCTTAAATGTTTAAGTTTTGCATTCTTTTGCGATAAATATTGATACATTACAAACTATGTAAAACTGTTCATTGGACTTTGTTTGCAGCATGTACTGTATCATTCAGCAAATAAGTGAGCTAAATATTGTTTGTTACAAAACAGATGTCACATGAAATTATGCCATATGTGCTATTAAACATTTTTCTTTTTTTTTTTTTTTTTTTTTTTTTTTTTTTTACAGTGAAAACCAAGATTTAGTTTCAGAAGTGAGTGTATTTGCCTTTAAGGATTTCAAGCATGAAAGCAACATCTCTGAAATATTTTTAAACTTGCTGTGCATCCTGTAATCCAGTTTCATAGGTGCAATCTAAGTGTTTTAAATGTAGATATCTTAAAATAAAGAAATATGGTAAATGTGTGATTGCAATACTACTTCTCCACAGGTTCCACTGATTTATCAGAGATGTAAATGAGAAATTTCTACAGTTTTCCCCTACCACTTAAATTTTAGTATTTTTTTATCACATCATTACCTTTAAATACAGGTATTTTGACTTGAAAATTAATATACACTTTCACCTACCTAAAAAAAAAAAATCCAGCTAATGGCTGTATACAATTTTCTGCAAATATTTTATATTGGAATCTGAGAATAGTGGGTGCATGGGATTCACAGAGGTCAAGGATGGTCAATGCAGACCTGCTTCAGAGTGAAACACAAAACCACTAACCGTAAGGAAAGGGAATGTGCTCTGAGGTTTGACTTTGATTTGATTTTTACAAAACCGTATATGTGAAAGCAGAGCAATCCATATCTCTAGACTTTGAAAGTGTGAACTCCACAACAGAGCGAGCAGAATGCAGGAAACATGTTGCTAAGAGCCATACAGTAAAACAAAATCTGGTTGCCACAAGAAGAGTGACATTGGCATCAGAGGCAAAGACACTTACACCCACAAATGGAAACGCGGTGCATTGGGAAAGCTAGGGGAAGAGGAGCAGATGCAGCAGCACAAGGAAGAAACTCAAAGTAAAGATCTTCAGACTCCATATGTAGTTTTCTTTCTCTTAGTCATCAAAAGGAGGAAGACAGGGTAAACAAAAAGGGAGATAAAGAAAAGAAGGTGAAAAAAAAATATTTTCTTCTTCTTTTTTCCCCCCTGAAGGCAAAATACTTGCTTACATTTTGAAACATACTATCTTTGTGAGTCTTCTCTGTAATACAAATAACTAATTGCTTGCCAGCAAGCATTAAAACTGGGAGGAAAAGTCCTTGATCGCCCAGCTTGGTGGAGATTCCTGAGGCTCCTAGTCTGTAAAAAACCGATGCAAATAAACTTCAACACTTCAGTGGATGTAGTCCCCCCTCACGAAGCCAGACAAAATGATCTCGGACCCCGAGACACCGCACTATGCCTGGTGAAGTCGCCTTTCCCAGGTCACAGCACCTTCCACACCGTATCGAATTCCCTTCCTGATTTCTCGTATTTTCTGAAGGGTAGCGTCACCTTCTTCACGTCCTATTTGTCATTTGGCAAGTTCACTTAGATTGAGCGTTTGTAGAAGAACTGCAGATGGGGCCACCACAAAGGATCACTGCCATGACTGACTCACACCACCAAACACATGGGAGTCAGATAAATACTTGTTTATTGACTCACCAAATTGGGACCTTTTCCTACGGAGAGAAGCTTTTCCAGTACAGTGATGCAGCATAACTCCAACACCTCCAGTGAACCAGTCCCACCAGCTCTGCCTTAGGTTAATAGCAGGAGGATGAGCCCTTGCTGGTTTCATGCCCACCCCACAGGTCAGGGAGTGACCAGGGTGTCCAGAGCCCCGGCTGATGGCGAGAGGGTCCTGGAGGCCCCCACCACCACAGAGATGGGCACCTGGTGCCAACACGTCCCCCTCGGATCTGGTGCTGTGACACCAAACACCACCCTGAAACTGCCGCTTTCCTGGTCTAACATGCCTTGGCTAAGACTAAACAGGGTTTTCATCAATAGCTCAAGAGGCAAAGTAGAAGCAGGTCAAGTATTTCCCCGGGTTAAAGTACAACCACTGAGGAAGCTGATGGTGAGCAGCCAGGAACAGCTATTCTGCAGTAACTTCCCCTGTGGCAAATCCTTAGTTCGTGCAAGATGTTCAGCATAGAAAACATGCACACCTTAACAAAAAAAAAAAAAAATTAAAAAAAAAAATCAAACTCAGCTTTTTCTCTGAAAATATACTATTTTTTACCCCTACTTCTAGAGTAGGGCAAGATTATTTTTAAATTATGTAGCTAGATGCCAGTATTTGGGGTGACAGATTCTTTACAAATGCCAGAGATCTGAGAGCAGGAAGGATTACAGGCAACCCTACAACCTCCGATTAAATGCAAACATAACTGTAAAAGCTTTTCTTCTCCCTGCCTCCATATTGCACCTTCTGCAGCAAAATACTTAGCACATGATAAAAATAGCTAGATCTTTCAAAATCTTAGAAGAAAGATACTTGAATGTTAAACGTTATATTTTCTTAAAGGCAACATAATGAGGTCATCTGAAGCTGGATTCAAGCTGATAAACTGTGTTTAGGAGAAACCAGAGGTTGAGCAAGGGGGTTCTAGCAGAGGAAAACAAAGAGAAGGATTGCAAAAGTCAGATCTCAAAATGTTAATCAGATTCAGAAACATAAAACATGACAATTTAATGGTGTTTGGTTAAAACTAGAAAAATTTAAAGTTTTAAGTATCTTACATTGAATTCTAATACTTTTTTAATTATTAGATATAAAATGCTTACAATTTTCAGTGAAAATTAGACTTGGTAATTTATATTTCTTGTTTATACAGTACAATTTGCTGATGAAAAAAATGTGCTAAACTTATTGATTCATGACCATAATTGTTTAATTATTTATCATTGCAGAATTATATTAGCATTTATAATAATGCAGATGTGCACAAAGGCTAAGAAGTCATATACAGCTTTTGTTTTGTGTTTGCTATGCTGAAATTAGGTTGATCCAGGTTGTGTGTGCATACTGCATATTGTAAGTGTTGCAACTCGGTGTCTCTTGGTTTTACTGGAGCTATAGTGGGTCTAACCAATAGCCGCAATAATGAAAATGCTCCAATAGCTAATAAAGTCTATAAATCCAAAGCTAACAGCATCACAAAAGAAGTCTCTTCTCAGATTGATTCTTCTGTTACCATGATGCGCATTAAATTCAGTGCAACACATGCACAGCTGTTTGCTTCATACCACCCACAGTAAAGGAATAGCTCGTGTGTGTTTGGTACAAGGGAAGCCAACAAGAGCTGCACACCACAAAAATTACAACCAGCTAAACCAGCCAAAATCTTCTGCATGAGGCCACTTAAAGAAGAACATAAGAACTCTTGATATGAGAGAAACACATTCCTTTAATTTTCATCTTTATTTTAAGGGATCATAAACACTGGAAGAAAATGACAGATGCCTCACTTCAGTCTCTCCTCCCCTCTGTGTGCAAAATCTATTCCCTCAAGGAACTACAATAAGACTGACATACATCCCTTTCTTGAAAGCCGCTAAAATAGCTTTGCCATGGGCTTCACAAGAAATTTGTAACACTAAGTGCGTCTTTCTGGACTCATCCTTTTGACGTATTGATAGTCAAGGTTCCCATTGCCTGTCCCCTCTGCGCTCTTTTCACCTAACACTATTTACTGGTGCTACCTTTTCATAATTAAGAGTCCGTATCAAAGCAGTTGTAACACCGCTTAAGCAGCTTTTCTAAGGAATCAAATCTAAATGAAAAGGCAAAGTAGAAAAACGCCCCATCTTCTGCTGTGCCTAACTGATTTGCTCTGCATTTTATCCTCAGGGAGGTGCTGATTTCAAAAGACAGGGAAGAAGGACCATTCGCAAAAGCAGCATCGCAAAACCAGCAAGAAGAGCTGCTAGTGTATTTTACATCGACACATGTTGAGTGTCTCTAAAAGTAGCTGCCCAACCATGCTCCAGCCATTTCAGCTGGATTGTTTATCACAATTCACAGAAGTGAGTATTTAACCTACTGACTCCTGCATCACAGCACGGACCAGGTATTTGTTTCTTTTGTTAGATTAATATTGGTGACAGAATAACATACTCATTAATGGCGATAATGATTATACAGTGGGGTAGAATAGCAATTCTTCCAATGTACCGTACAAAGGAGTCAGTTCCATTAATTAACGGAATTTATTAAAGAATATAAGACAATCAAGGAAAACACACTTTTGTTAAGCACCTTCTCAGATGCTGATCATTGGCTCAGTAACTTTAAACCTACCAACCTGTTATGGTAACGCTACGTGTGCCACACAGAGGAAGAAGCGACAGGAGAGCACACGCTGGCTCAGAGACGGATGAGCATACGTCCCCCCTCGGCTAGCGGGGGCAGAAGCCCCCCACGAGGCTGCAATGGGCTCCAGAGCAGGAAAGACATGGAGGAGCAAGACAGCAGGACAAACTGTGTCCCACACTGAATACATGCTAACTGCGGGACTGGACCATGAAAAACAACAGACCCACTGCCACACGCTGGATAAATCCCCCCATTTCCCAGCTTGTTCGATCGCTATGTAAGAGACCAATTCCCCTGAGACTGCTTCTGCAACGTCCTAATCATACCTTCAAGAAGCTTGGGTGAGGACTTTTCCTAAGCAAGATGATCTCAAAGACTTTGCAGGTATTAATACCTGAATCCTCATGAAAATCTCTGGGTGGGATGGCTATTTAATAAACCATTTACCAGAACTGCAGAACGACATGCAGTTTTGGGTTTTCCCTAAAATCTAATGTTAAAAAAAAAAAAAAAAATCTATGGCAGAGTAGAGACTAGAATCCAAGTTCCCAGTTTCAGAAAATATTTCTTCATGAAAATAAAACATGTTTTGAAACCAAAGTCAACAAGACTGTCTCAGGAAGAGGTTTTGAGGTTTGTTTTGGTTCCTGCTCAGGACTTGGTGTAGTCACCAGCAAGTCACTTCCGACTGTCAGAGTTTATTATTTTTCTTGGATGTCCAAATGGAAACCAAGCTCATTCAAAATCATTCTCATAAAGGAAGTGCTTACAACACATAATCACGACCCAGAATTCAGTATTCCAGTTTACTCATTTGCAAAATAACAAACACCCACCTGTTGCAGTTCTTACTGATGATGGGCAAAGTCACCACATTTATACAAGGCTGATGTAACTCGGTAGTCTAAATTCTCCTCTTTTCCACCAGCATCAGTCTGGAGCAACTGCACTCCCAGTGAAATAGCATAACTTAGTGCAAATTGGCACATGTCCTTAAAACCGTTGCCCCTGAAGTCAGACTGAGAGTCCCTGCAGGAACTAACCCAAGAAAGCACTGCTTTAACACCCTTAATGAAGAAATGAGGTGGAATTGAAGTGAATTTTCACAGCAATCAATGCAATGCTTCAATGCTTCCTTGGAAAGTCTGGCTCCTCTCCTCCCAGGTTGCCCTTCCCTCTTTCCCATTGTATTTTCATCAATTTAGAACCTAAGTCACCAAAACAATTGTGTGACTTTCAAAAATGCTTGAAATGTGTAAGCATGGAAATACATTTTGTGTGGCTGTGTGCAACCATGAAACATTTTTTTAATGAAGAGATTGAAGCTGTATCTGTTCTGTTACTTGCCGGGGTTTGTTGTCCCCCCACAACTTTATAATGACTAATAAGAAAGCATGACTGGAGTAGAATGGATGGGTTTTGTCTTTCATTAGAATCATTGTTTTTCATCACAGTTTATTTTCAATATTTTTCCTTTAAATTAACTCTGAACCAAAACCTACATTCCTCCCTTGTTCCCACACTAATCTCCTACTTGCCAATCCTCAGGATTCACATATGTTGCTATATTTGGTGTTTTTCCTAAAGCTCTTCATAATTACATCACAATTAATTCCTTAAATTTAAAAGTGTTTTAGGCTCTCCTAATTGTAGAGACAACCTCAAGAATATTGCCAAATTAATCTAATGGCCTCCAAACCAAAAGGCAATGAACAAAAGACAAAAATCACTTTAAAAACACTCTTACAAGCCAACATCATGCTTCTGAGGAGCCTGACTCGCGGTTGCAAATGCTGGGCTTTAGTAACATAAACTGCTCTTCTCACAAAGATCCTGTAAATTTTACACAACTTCTAAAGCTCAGGGAGGTAAATGCCCTGAGCCAAGGCCATGCAGGAAAAGTGCTGAAACCCCAGATCTTCCAGTTCACGGATGGTTGCCTTGTTCACAGCCATGCAGATCCTAGACTGGTTTCTTGTCCCTTTAACATCCCATCCCATAGGGCTTTCTAGAAACCATGAGCTTTCTACTGATCCTGCAGCTGGAACCCACCGGCGACTGGTCTCTCTTCCAGTCTCCAAAGAGGAGATCAATGTCGTGTTCACACAGCCCATGAGCATCCATGCAGCCCTTAACGCACTGCACTCAAATAATAACAATTCAGCATATGGGGCCTACAATCCCCCTTCTGTCCTTCTCCACCGTGACAAGAAGGACCCCTCTCTGGTGGCACCAGAATTAAATGCACTGATGTGCCCAGGCAGAGATACCAACATCAGCTCAGAGGGAAACACCACCTGCATAGCACAAAGCACGTAGCTGTACACAAAGAAACACCTTGTATACCTCAAAATGAGCAGGAGGTAGAGAATTAATCATCTTCGGAGCACAGAGGGAACCCTGTTTCTTCAGTCTGTTGGCAAGTGCCTCCTGTACTTAAAGGGTTTGGAAAGGCCCGTGGTTTAATAGAGTCAAGTTTCACCCACCAAGTAAAAATAAATCAAGGCAAATAAATTCAAACCTCCTTCCCCCTCCCCTGGATGGCACTAAACTCTCAGAAAGCCTCTCCAGAACTGAGCACGCAGAAGCTGAGCCACCTACTCCGGAGTGTTCATCTACAAAGTCCCATCTGGGGAGTCCTGTCCTGTAACCCGCTGCCGGGTGACCTCCCTGTCAAGCCTGTTTCAGAGGCTGCACAACACTGAACCAAGCTCTCTGGCTTTTTCCCTGATCCTACAGGGCACGACTCCTATTGCAACACACAAGAGTTAGCCCAATATTCTTACCATCACCTAGACCCCAATGAGAATTGAAACTAAAGAGATGGGGAAATTAAGAACTTTTTAGGAGATTAAGCGTAGTTTTGTCTGTGAATAATAAGGGTAAAACATGAGATATCTTAATCTTTATCCCATATTCATACATTTATAGCCAAAAAGCAAGGAACAATATCTGAAATGTTCAAAGACTACTATGCCAGCACTTATCTGGTGACACTTGAGATGAAGAAGATAATTGAAAGGATGATTGCATTGGGCTTGTTGTACTCCATTGATAAGAAAGGTTTTAGAGAGCCCATTCAGTATGCTCAGCCATGATACAAGATGCCAGGAGAACACACAGTACTGCGGCAGTGACAGTACCTCGGATCTATGAAACATTAAAATGAAAGATAAAGAAGGCTCTGAAAGAAGCAATATTGGGCACTGTTCACTCGATGACAAACATTTGGACAAACGTCTAGACGTCGGAATACCTCTTAATCACTTCCCACTGGCTGTCACCCTGCATTCCCATGCAAAAATCTGCCGGTAAATTAGAAGCCGTTGCTGTCTCTCCCCTTGATAAAGGCCAATAAGAAAAACACCAACAGCCAAAATCCTGCGTGGCTGTGCCCTCGGGATTTGCCGGCAGGGCTGACGTGAGGTCCAAACCCAGGAAAAACATGAGGTGATCACTTGTTTTGTTGTTCTATTTATTAAACATCTCTTGCTTGATTATAACTAAGCACTAAGTTTTTGCAAAACTAGCAAAATCTGTAACGGTTTCTATAACTCTCATGATATTCTAAGCTAACTTCAGAGGCAGAGCAATTTACCAGAACTGCAGCTTAAACAAGTTTGAATTTCATTTGCTATATATATGAAGAGAATGCTCTTACTGAAAAAAGAAATGCATGAGCGCACATTAAAGCAGAGCTTTGATTCTGAACTCTTTATCCTGAACTCTGAACAATGGATACTTATGAATCATTTGTGCTGCATACTGAAGCCTTTTGAACTGGTAACAAGAGAAATCAGTTCTGCTAATGCATCTCTCATCCGAGATCTCTCACTCATCCAGATTTTAAATCTGAAACTTAGAAGAATAAAACCGTCTTTTTGGAAGGACCAAGAGTATTTTGGAAAACAGACTGGTCAGACGGGAGGGGAATTTCTGGATGGGGCAATAAGGAGATTGTGTGCAGGTTCTGATTTTCAAGGCCAGATGTTTAAAACAAATGTCTGAAAAAGGTGGGGAAGAGGCCTTACAAAATGATTTGCACTGCTTGTATTTGGGGTCTGCCAGGGCAATATTGTCACTCTGCGCCGTGCAGCAAAACTAGATCGTGGATGTCCCAATGATGAGGATGACATTAAGTAAAGTTTTGGATGTGAACAAAACACTGGATTGAAGTTTAGGAACCTATCCTATATACTGGCATAAATTTGGTCCTAGTAATGAAAAAAATACAGCAAAGCTAGGAATTCTTCCCTAAGGAAAACCAGCCTTTACTAGTACTATAAAAATCTTTTTACATAAGCCGTCTTTAGTCCTTCCCTACTTCTTACAGTTAACAGAAAATGCTCCAAACACAAGGCTTCTAGTTATGAATTTTATAGAAGTCTGGTGTAACAAGTTCCAGGTTTGAGGATGTGTTTCACAAAAGAGATCAAGCTCAGATTAAAAGAATTAAAAGCGCAGTCTGCAATGATGCATGGACAGATACGTTCCTCCAACTCCAGGCTTTTGAGAATTCCTTTTAAACAGTTGAGAAAAGTGTACAAAAAAGCTACTGAAACTTTTATAAGAGATAAATTGCACAATACCAACCTGATTAAATTTCAAATGCTATCAAGTTTTGCTTAGAGTCTACGAGAGGGAGCAGACCTGAATTGAGAGTGCAGCCGTCGAAAATCTTTCCAGGCAGGTCCAGATGTATGTCTAAATGAATGTCCACATTAAATGACAATGTCACTAACGACAGAAGCTTTGAAAGATCAAAATGAAGTGCACAATCAGAACCCTGTATTTCGGTGCAAAATTCACCCTTAATATTTAGCAGCGATGCCCTCCGGATGATAAAATGCCTGCAGCGGCCCAGGTACTAAGTGCACATGCCTGTACAACGGAGGAGCTAGCATTAGCACGCTGCTAAATCATAGTTTGTAGGTAAATGCTGCAGTAGTTAGATACCTATACAAGATGCATAGAGGTAAAACCAGTCACATATGAATAACGCAGCATTTTTTGTCCCCTCTCCCCGCCGTGCAGCCACAGCTCATTAATAAAAGCACATTTACTCTGGCGATTCCCCAGGTAAATGCATTACACCCATGCTCAGCTACCAGGATTTTGCAGCTCAGAAAGGGCAGGTGGTGGGACCAGGCAGAAGAGACCCCGAGGCAGTCCCAGGGGGGCTCGGCAGTGGCCGAGGGGGCCCGTGGCGCTGGGGAACAGTGGGCTTTTGCTGCTCCATCACTCCATGTGTCCCTCTTCAGCAGTGACCGCTGTCAAGGTCAGCCACTGCCCACGTTAGAGTGCAGGTGAGTCCTTGCCATGGCCCTCTTCCCACAGGGATGATTTATGGGCAGGGTGCATTTAATCAATGACTTAATTCTCAATTTTTTGGATCCACCTGTAACCCCCAGTGTTTCATCAAACTTTACTCTTACTCTCTTCACAAATGTATACATACTTAATAAGATTAGACAGTGATAGCATTTCATAAGCGCATGCCGTAAATACTCTCTCATATGCCAAACTGAAAGCTTTCTCTCTCATGTTTAGTGACCCTCAAATCACACTTCTTTCAGATCACCCAACTGTTACAGTAACAGCAAAAGCAACAGAATGGAAACAGCAGAATTCCACACACATGCACACTTCAGGCTGTATTCACAAAAGGGACAACCTCCCCTCTGAAACGCAGCCAGCTCTGGGGTAAAATGAATTCTGATTTGGGAAGCAACATAACTTCCCATACAATTTTGTAGAACAGACAAGTTTTGGACAAGCCAGCTCTGCTCATCTAAAGCAAACACTAGAGTAACCTGAATTTCTCCTTTACAGATAGAGCAAGCCTGGAAGCCATCCTACATGCTAAACGGCTCAGCACGCTGATTGCTACCATTGCAAAAATGGCCAAAGGAAATGGAAAAGTGTGAGTCTGTGTTTTCCGAGAAGCTAAGAGTAAGATCTGGATAACCAAGGAGTTGCCTTGTAGTTGGGACAAGAGCAATAGTAAAGGAAGCAGAGAATGAACCACCAACGCAGTGGTGCAAGTTCTCATTTGTGATGGTAGAGCTGCTTTATATGCCGAGCTCCCATCCTTCAACAGCAGGTCAATGTTTTAATGTGGATTGGGCACATAAATGCAGATCAATTTATGCATTAAAAAAATCATCTACATGTGCATTTATTTCAATTTCATTTTAGTGAATCAGGTCCTGATTCAGTGCTAACTGAAAACCCTTGAAATAACTGTGAGCTTGCTCACAGCCAATTCTGTGTCACCGCTATGAAATTAGTAGTGAAATTAAATGGCTCAACAGTGCTAAGACATTCCCCAACTACTCCAGCAAGCAGTCGCTCACCTCTGAGGTTAACAGGATAAAGGCTGGATAAAGAAACTACTCATTATGCCAGCTCTACAAAGAAGCAATTATGAGACTTTATAAAGTGGTTTCAAATATATTTTGCAAACTAGGACTCAGACAAATATTAGTGGCAGCAAATTACAGTACTTAGCAGAATTATCACCAGAAAAGAGACTCTTTTAATCTATAAAAAAATATCAACAAAAGATGTAAATATGGACTCCTCGATGGGTGGTATATCTTGAAGAAAATATACATCTAATCTCACAGTGTGTTACCTCCAGTACCTGGAGAGAAGGTTAACAATTCAGAGCTGTTTCCTACAGCTATAGAATATATTTTGATGTAGAATTGTAGATATCACAGACTTAAAATCTATTGTATAATCACAGGGCAAGTGCAAGGAACCTGGGGACATACTTCTCTACAGTAAAGTGCTGGAACACTGGCTTTCATTTTAACCAATGTTATTCCCTGTTTTTAACAAATTATATTTCATTCTGTGGCCTTTTGGTTCTGTTTTCCTCAGCATAAACAGCAACAGTGTTTTCACCACCACGCATACAATTTGCAGGCTACATACTGGCTTTACACGCGTGTTTATCTCCACGTGCGACAGGCAGCGAGGAGAAAACAGAGAGTCACCCTCGCAGCACCTCGCAACGAGCACCAGATTATGATCTCGTTTGCATCACCGTAAATCCAGAGCTACTGTACTCGGGTACCAGCAGATGCTGCTCTGGGTTAAACCACACATGCCAGCAGGGAATCTGTTGGTGATCCAGGGATTCACAACCCAATATCCCCAGGCATTCTGTTCCTATTCAAGTCAATACGAGCTGTGAGAACCAGCACCTCGGGATGTCAAGCAATTGCTACAGATTTACACCTGGGTAACACAGAGAAGAATTTGCCCATCCTGTCACACACACTTCACGTATAAATACCCTGAACAACAAGCTGCAATGCAAAAGTCAAAGATCCCTCCAGCTTTCATCTCCCCTTGCTCAAAGCACAAAGCTCTCCAGTGGAGGCCAGCGCTTGTTGAACGTGACCAACTACAGTCACAAGCGGAATACGCTTCTGTGGGCCCCTGACATTTCTTTCTCTGAAGTTTTCAGTCTCTTCTTCATCAAAGGAAGAATATGCATGTTTTTAAATTCCTTCCATTAAAATCTTATACAACAATATTTTGGATGGCTCTCCAGCAGATCTGGGAAGTGCCCCTGATCAAGTACTCCAGTGTGTGAAGGAGACAACCTCCAGGGTGCTGGCAATCGCCGCAGCGCCCGTCCTCTTTCCATGAGGAACCTCACTTCTACCCCAACCACACTCCCAGCCAGATTTACCTGTGAGCACATTGTAGCTGCCAGCGCTGAGCATCTGAAACCCTCTGCATTAACTAAACACAACTGGGAAGTGAGCTTCCATGGGCTTTTTAACCCTTCCTTGCTTCACTCATTTTAATTTGTGTTTGGCAAGCTCCAAAACATTCAGAGGTTGGCTTTTAGCTTAATTAAGAGACCACAAAAATCCAGACAGTCATCCAAACCTCCTGAGCACTCAGAGTGTGGGAAAGTAAAGTAAGAAAATCACATGCCAGCAATCTCACTGAAGATTTCTAGTGTTTGCCGCTCTGAACAAGGCTTGAAAATACCAGAACCATTTCTCTCCCTCACACTGAGCTGGAGCACTGCAGAGACCTGACTGAAAACTCAATGCAAAACACCTGAGCTCTGGTCCATTATCACTTGTAGCTGGTGATTTTCCAGTATCCCTCAGTTATTTTTCAGACTCCTCCCCAGGAAACTGCTGTGGATACCACTTCTACCTACATTTTTCTGTCATGTACCATCTCTTAAGTTTTCTCCAGCAGTTCCTTCATTTTTAAAATCCATCTTCCAAAATTTAGAAAAAAAATCCTCCTCTTTGTTCCCCAGGTGGGTATAATTGTCCCCTTACTTCTCCACATTTGATATTTGACTCCTGGATGAAACAGCACAGAGCGCAGCATCAGCAGTTCCTGAAGGGACCATCCCTTTCCCTTACTATTTGAATAATGATTGCTCCATGAGATCAATTAAAAGAAGAAAATGAAAACAGGAATTGATACTTGAGCCTAGGCCCTTGCCCAAGCCGGGGGCACCGACAATTGCAGAGATAATTTAGCGGTGCTCTTCCGCCCTCGTTTTGTCCATGTTTATTATGCATCTTTCAGTTATAAGCATCGCGCATTAAAGTCAATAGCCTACCACTGCTTATCAGAAAACAAGTGGAGCCAGACCTGGACTTCTATAAATAAGATTTACTCTATTGGCTAAATAATGACATCTAAACTGGTCTGATTTAACTGACTATGGCAGTTCTTAGAGCAAAATTTAATTACACTTTGTACTTATTACAGTTCCTTTGTGTGCCTCTCGCTTCCCAGCAATTCTGAAATATAGACTTAAGTCTGCTATACAATACATCTCCATACCTATAGTGACATGTGCTAACAGATGGCACTGCGAGCACGGAGCAGCAGATCAGCATGAGTTGTCAGTTTTGGTGGCCACGTTTTCCCTGAAGTTATCGCAGCCCAACAAAATGGCATGAAATAATCACCGGCCATTTCCCATGGGCTGGGAAGAGAATGACTCAGCACCGGCACTTTTTATAACAGCCAAACACTTAACTTTCTAGAAATGCTTTTATATTTATGGAGTGCATTCATTATGGAAGCTTGCTAAGTAACCGATGCACTGGGATGATACTGCTCAACCATAAATGCAGCAGGAGCACTCACATCTCAGGTCCTTGGGTGGGCCAGGCAGCACGCCGCGCCGCCAGTAAGGGGGAGGCAAAGGACGCGTGTTTGCGTACGTCGGATAATATAGCTCTATAAAATTATATTAGATGTGCATTAGGGGCTGTAACAGAAGACAGTAAGAGTAAAGGATATGCACAAGCAGGAAAGAGAATCACACATGGGGGCAATGGGAAATGCTCACACGGCTCTGCCTTCCCACTGCAGCCCTGCGCCGTGGGGAGCCACCAGCACCCTCCCCACCAGCACCCTCCCCACCAGCGCCCTCCCCACCAGCGCCCTCCCCACCAGCTCGCACCACCGGGCATGGGGCACAAAACAGGGGATGAGCAGCAAAGCTTAGTGTCACATCTTACATTCAGGTTTCACATACGCTTTATCTCATTCAGAGGAAACTCAGGACTAGCCTGAGGTGGGGTTCAGCTTTACCTGGGACCAATGCGCCAATGTTAAGAAAACATACCACGGTGAAGATGCAGGCACATACTCCTAATGCAGTTTAAAGATGGGATGCCCTAAACCTCATCGTCCCTCCAAGCTCTCAAACTTTATAGCCCCTTAGGACCTATCCTGCACTTGCTATCGTCTTGGCATTAAATTTCCTGAATTCACACCCCAAACACGTTCTGGCACAGCTTTACAATACCTGCCAACAGCCTCAGAGCTGGGAGCGATGGACCTGCTGCTGCCAGCTCACCAGAGCCGAGTGTAGCACCCCAACACCTGCCCAATTTGAGATCTGAGTTGGTTGAAGAGCATCACGGGAAATACAGTCCTCTCCTCCTCCACTCCTCCCTCTCCCTGTCCCCGTCCCCAGCACACACATCCCTCTGGGATCCTTGGACCAGGGATGTCAAGCTGACAGAGCCCGGGCTCGCCTGGTGCATCCCCAGGAAGCAGCTCCCTTCTTCACAGCCTCCAAGGACACAACTGTCTCCTGCCATTTTGGACCTTCATCTGGGAAGAACTTCCACAGAGGCTGAATTTAGCTACAATTAAATGCCACAGCAGGTTTTTCTGGTGCTTTTTTTGTTTTAGCTTTTATGACTGCCCAACCACTGAATATTTATATTTTTTTTAAGGATCCATTGTTCTTCCATTGATGCCTGAAATCAGGGTCTCAAAGCAACATCCTCCAAATCCTTTATGGAGAAGAATCTGTATTTTTTTTAAATGATTGGCAGAATATTCTTGGTTTGTGTCTTTGCATGTAAAGAACCACTTACATGCAGCTTTAAATATGGCTGAGTGGACTACAGACGTTTCAGAGGACAGGATGTTACCAGGCAGATAAGAATTTCAGATGCAAACCTGAAAGTATAATTGGCATATGAACAGGTACCAGGAAACTGTGTGGAATACATTTTCTGAAGATCTACATTTTCACCATTTCTCTGCAGTGGAAATGCATCAGCACATGATTTTCACCATCAAAGTCCATGGTGTCGTAACGTACTGCAGAATTGTGGCCTTAGGGTTCAGTAAATTACTGTAAAATAATTTTAAATATTTTCTGTTTTCCTTCAAAGTGAAAAATACAGACTGAAAGCCTCAAACAACATCACATAGAAATAACTGGTTTAGTTATGTTATTGCATGAGTGTGGAAATGCTTTTTAAAACCTCCGCGCTGCTGGGTGGGTGCCCAGGGTGCTGCTGGGGTCCCGGTCCTGCGGTCAGACTGACTGCAGCAGAGCTGGCGGGTCCCCCCCGGGCACCCAGCTCCAGCCCACCGTGCTGGCAACCTCACTGTTGCAGGGTCTATGCCTCAGGCACTCTTAAAAGAATAGAAGTTTGAATTAGGTGCTGCATCCACAGCAAAATTTTCCTTTCGAGCTATAAGGCCAAGAAGAAGAAAAATTTTACAGAAAGATGGGTCCGGTTTTAATTACAGCAGCACAAATACAGCCCTGGCAAAACCCTGCAGAATAGACACCTCTTAGCATTTCCCTCTCAGAACCACGGCAAAACACATGAAAGGTCATATACAAGATAGGATTTGACACAATAAGATTTCACTCCCATGTTAATGCACCTCAGATCAAGCCTGCAAAAGTGAAATAATAAATTTAGGAAAACAAGCAAAATGACCCTACTGGTTGGTTGGTTTTCTAGATACCATCTACATATTTTAGAAACGTACAACCTTCTAATAGAAATGAATAAACTACTCAACCATAAAGTTGCTATAGAAGATATGCTTGTTCTGATTGGAAAGGGCATCTGCTATCTGCAATATTGATAATACTTTTCAAATTTCATCTGCTTTTGTTTGCATTCTGTGTCGTCTGTTTAAACACACTGGGAATAATAATGAATCCCAGCATTATCTCCACTTTTTCAAGGCCGAACATATAACTTTATCACAAAAATAATTAAAATTCTTTGGCACTCTTGTATCTTTTCCATTAAACGTTATCAAGCAGTGACAATAAACTAACATCAGTCCAAGGCTGCCCATATGCTGCTTTTAAAAAGAATGCATTTGTCCCAGGGTGAGATACATGAATTTTGTGTTTACAGGGTCAAACAATTCCAAAGTTTTTTACAGTGTAAGGACTAAAAAAAAATCTGTTCGTGCACACACACATGCAAATGCACACACGCAGACACACACACAGAGCTGAGGATATTGGGTTCAGAGGGAACACCTACAAACTGGTTTGTTAAAACTTCCTTTCACAGACAAATTTTAGCAGCTTAAAAATTTGGAGAACTAAAGATGTAAATATTTTGCATACTTGTACAACACAGTTAATCCAATAAATGATGCTCTGAAACATTCTTGGATGTCACATGCAGTTAATCTCACATGTAGCAAATTATTTTTTTCCTGAACTGAATTTCGCATATAGGGCTATATATTACCTCCTACATGTAGGAGTAATGTTGCAACTTTATTTTGAAATTAACAACTTTACTTCAGTATGTTTATCATCTTTTATAAACCACATTTCCTTTGTTATCCAAGGTAAAGGAAAATAAAACATATCCTCTGTTAATCATTGCTCAATATTGGTTAATACTCATTAGTTATTTAAGAAAGAAGCCACCACCAGTTCATGTTTTCATGCACCTCTAATTATTTGCCAACAAAAACCAGTATAGGTTTTAGAAAACATTGCTAGAATATCTGACTCTGAAGTCTTTATGATTTTTATAACGTGTGCTAACTTCTGCTTAAAATGTAGTAAAGCGATGATGTTGATCTCATTTCAATACCACATACACAGTATTGCATAGTAATGCACTGGCTTTTAGTAAGCCAGGAAACAGTACCAACTCACTAAACAGATCCATCAGGATAATTGAAGAACTCATTTCAGGAGAACTCCCATATGAAGGCAGAAATGTTAAAAGATGTTAAATTTTCTTTTTGTGTATTGTTGGCTTGCTTGATAAGCAGAAGCAAGTTTATACAGCTCTGCAACTAGTGTAGAATGCTTAAGCAAGAAATCCATAACTTTTAATATGATGAGATTGTCCTGCTAGGAGAGATGGATTTTTTCCAATATCACTGCTAACAAACAAGTAGAGTTTCCTGTATCAGCACATTTCTGTTTCTACTCTGCAGCACACATGTGCTTCATTTAGAAACAATACATGGCTCCACATTTTTGGCATATTAAAAATGAGACAAGTACGTTAGACTACTTGATGGACAGGTATCCTAACAGGTTTCTTTGGAGAATGAGTACAAAATCTTATCTAGATAGACACACTGACAAGGTTGAAAAAAAAGTGGGGGAAGTGTGAAGTTATTTGTGTTAACTTCCCTTCCAAGATTTAGTGGCAATGTTACTTACTGGAGTGACTGCTCGGTGGACAGATAATGTCACACAGTGTCTTATTACATGATTTCAAACCCCTGTGCACAATCTCACTTGCTGCAGAAAACTTAAATATGTTTCAGGTAGGAGCTAAATAAAAGACATTACTTTTCATCTGCTTTTTCACTTAATGCTAATATAGTCACTTGTCAGTGGATGTAAAAGTAACGGAGACAAGGGTTTATTTTTATACCTCATAGAACTGCAACTGGTGATTTCCCTTAGATCATTGCTTTTGTGTGTGCAGGCACTAAGCTTTTTTCTTTTAATATTTTAGACATACTTTATTTTTTATTCAAAACAGTTTTATCCCAACTCTGACACGCCGATACTGTCAGGAAAGGAGGTGTGATGTTTAAACGTTACTGGGTACTTTTTCTCGTTATATCTTATGAATGTAGGTGGTGCATCTCATTAATCCTAGAGCTAATCACCAGGCTCACGTTATTCATTTCTTCGAAGGTTTGGCTGAAGACATGACTTTGTGGTTCACTTTAGAGGATTTATAGTGCATACGTCTCAATGAGCAGTCAATAGGGACATGGAGCTGAACTGCCGCTCAGGCGGGGGCTGCTTGGCAGCAGCACTGCTCTGCCCGGCTGCAAGTGTCCTTCCTGGGGAAAACCACATCCCAAAAAACATACAATGCGTTCCACACACAACTAATGAACACGTGCTCTCACTCTAGATACTTTTGTGTTTCATGTTCAGAAAAAACAGCATGGAGACCTTTGAAATCTCCATGAGAGATGACGTGAAGGTGAGGCAGACTCCAGCCTTCCTCCTGCACTGCAGCCCTGCGCCCCTCGGCCAGGCAAGGGGACCACTCCGTTTTCTTCTGATGACCAAGTCCCTTTGAGGGATGTTCTGCAGAGGTACTGTTTCGGCTGCAAGGAGTGGGCAGCAGCCACGGGAGCATCCCATCAAGCCGTCGGCGAGGCGCATGGTGCGGCTGGGCTTGCCCCGATGCCAGACCTAGTTATGAGATGTGCTGGATGTGAGACATGCCGTGATGTTGCAGAAGGGAGCCCTGGGCCGTGCAGGCGTTGGAGAGCACAGCTCCTGTGACAAGAGCGTAACTGAGACAGGCCTGCCTTGGCTGGTACTCAGCAGAAGATGAAAGCAAGCTGCAAGGAGTGGCATTGGTGACCACGGGTAGCAGCACGGAGAGAGCACTCTGCCCTGTCACTTTGCTTTCAGATGGTGCGTAGCATGATCTGGCAGGGCGGACCCGGAGCCTTCATTCTGGTTAATTATCAGAGTGTTGCAGCTTCACTTCTTTGCTTTCTTTTTCACCTTCTTCCCTTTTCCTACCTAACCTCCCTTTGGTTTTCTCAAGTGTGTACGCCTACTCAATTCAATTAGCCTTGGATACAGCACCGAGGCCTCAGATACCTGTAGTCATTATCCCAAGCACTTTTCATAAGAGTATGGATATTAGTCCCAAAGTCCTGGCAAAATTCCAGCTAAGCTAATGTATTTACAGTCTAACCTCCCCAAATGTATCTCTTAGTTTTAAATGGGGGAGTTATTCTTCATTTTCTCTCCTTACTTTGCTGCACAGAGTTTCTCGTAGAGTTAAACTTATTCTCCATGGCAGAATAATGCAGGATTTTTCAGTCTTACCCGCCTTGCAACATTTGGTATTTTTCTTTAAGCTGTTGCTTCTGGACTCCCGAGACTGCAGGAATCCTGGTTCCCAACCCCTCCCTTTTTTTAAAAGCAAGCCTCTAATCCTTGTGTAAAAGAGCTTAAAGCACCAAGCTCCAAAACAACTAAAAGATGCAACTCGACATCTATTATTATCTTTAAAATATCCCACAAATTTAAATAAATTGTCATGTTGTCTCAGTCCTGCCCCAGACACGCTCCCGCAGCTGGCGATGCCAGTGGTGCCACAGAGCCGTGTCTGACAGAGTTATGCCCATCTCTGGCCTGAGCCAATCTGCCTCATTTTTCACAAGCCCACTTCTGTTCCCAGTTATACCAGCAAAGTCACTGGAGTTGCATGACTACAGCTGCGGGCAGAATTTGACCCATGTGTTTTGCGTGAATGGTGGGCCAGGGGCCAAACCCTGCCCTGCTGCACAATGCCAAAAGATTGCCAGCGGCGTACAGGTAGCGAGACAGTCAATACATATGCCTCGGTGTAGTAGGGACAGCCGTTTTAAGACGCTTTCTCAAGGTTTTGGCTTCCTCTGCATTTTCCCACCTGGCAGGGCAGGACAAGGGATTTATTGCCCAGCCTCCATCATATCATTAAGAGAGGTGCAGCCAACCCTGTCTAAAGGTAGGTGCCCAGCTCCCACATCGCCGGTGGTCCACTCAGCCCACCACTCACATGGGGACGTTCAATATTTCCATAGCTTGGCTGGACGGAAGGAAACGTGCACATTTCAGACTCCAGAGGAGTCAGGTTTAACTCCTCCGCACTCAGTTTGGTAGGTTTTCTTGCCAGGGAGATAATGGGGCGAGTTGGGCATAATCCTCTTCTTCGTCCCCTTGGATCTAGAGATTATACCAAGCAAGTTTAAATAGCATTTCATTTCATCTGCGGCATTATTTACCGGGGTCCCCTCATGACAGTCTCACACACATTATTCATTAGTTCGCACACCTATCTGTACCCCTACCCAGCTACCTAATATTCAAAGACAATCAGCAAATTAATGATTTCACATTTTCAGCCCGTTAAATTATTTATTGCTGGTGTCAATAGAAAGTTTTTAAAAGGTAAAATATCTTTGTATATTGACTGCCAATTCTACATGGATGTAATGGCACCAGGCAGTGTACCACATCATGAAATAAAAATTAAATTGTAGTTGGGTTTTAAATCAACTCAATTAAAATAAAGAGATTCTTGGCTTGATATAGGGAAATATTTGTATTTCCAATTCTATTTGTTAATACATTGACATATGTGCTATTTTTTAAATGTAGCACTAAGTGCACTTTCTGTCAATGCCATAGATTTTTTAATAGACTGAGAAAATGCATTTCATTTCTTCTTATTTTCCTTCAATACATCATTTGGTTCTGCTTTTTTGCCTGCATGAAATTCATTTTCTAATGGAAATATTTGTTTTGTAAATCAAATATGTATTATGCACAAAATGCAAAGCACAAATTAAATTATGTTAATGAAATGAAAGAGATATGAAATGCATATTTCATGGACAAAACATAACCTCAGCAAACAACCATTTCTTGATAAAATCTTTAAACACAATCTCATTCTGTGACAGACATATTGTTAAAGCAGATAGCACCTCATTTAAATGGTTTCCTTTAATATTAGTGCTTAGTATATAATTGTAAATAACTTTTGGGATGAAAAACCAATAATGAAATACTGTCTTTAATAGTTTGCTATTGATGTCAGCATAAAATTTGTAGTAGTTGAATATTGGAAATTGGGAGTGCGCACACATATAGTCAAAAGCTGTAAATGATTGCATATTTAAATAGAGCTGACTAAGGCAAAGATGTTATAGATATTAGTAATAGGCAGAAAATTATGCTGACCTAACATTATTTGACAAAACCCACTGTTTTAAATTATATATTGGTTACACTTAATGAATAATAGATTCTGTAGGTGTTGTTTGTCAGATCATAATGCTGATGACACTATATGTTGGAGACTTCTTAGTCATCCTTCTGATAATAAAGCAGGTAGAGCTCACAAAGGTCACCAAAACACAAAATTGTATTTATGGGTCTCCAGCCTAGCCTAGTCTTCTGCAGGACAAACATTCCCAAAGCTAGGAGTAAAAGACGTGGTCCAGGTTAAACCTGAGCAAATACAATGCAAGAAAAAAATCACTTGAAATAAAGCTGGGGATTTCATGTAGGGTTTGGGTTGCTTTGCTCTCCTAAGCAGTAAAGTCATTATATAGATTCCACCGATTTGCTGGGTTTCATCACTGTTTCGCCATCGATCAGATTCAGCCCATATCTGCAGCATACATCTCTCCATCCTCCTCTCTGCCTTGAGCATACACAAAATCAAGAAGAGAGCTCTTGATACATAAGCCAGTTCTTTCAGACATTTTAGGGCAGGAAAGAATGTATTAAAATCACCAAAGGGACATCTGCCTCTTCTCTACTATACTATTTTTATCAAAAATGCTAAGAAAGAGAAAGAACATGATGCACAGTTAAAAGAAAAAACCAGCACCAAAACTCAGATGATCATTAGAAAGCTGGGAGATGCCTGTAATCTAACAGGTGATAAGAAGACCAAAGCGCTTATTTGAATGTTGCTATTCTTTGCGTGAAAGCAGGAGAGCTATACATAATTAATTGGGATCCGCTTCATTTTCTGAAGGAGAATATATTTGTTTTTATATTAAGTATTACAGACAACACTTAAGATTCAGGCAGTGATACCTGATAATTGTTTACCATCTCCTTTTTTGCAGGAGGGGAGCAAGATCGATGGGAAAACCAGGACAGTGTTATCTGGAGGCCTTTGGCTTTTAAGTCACTTCGGTTTTAGGTCTTAGCCTGGTATCATAACTGCCCCTAGGCTGGCTAGCAACTCATTTCATCTTTGTGGTGGATGATAAAGTGTCTGCACTGATTTGGTTAGAGATATCAGCTATTGCCTTTGATAGCAGTGACAACAGTGCAAAAATGGTAGAAGTCCTTTTTGGAGAAGCTCAGAGACACCCAGGCTGCGCCCAGACATGACACAGGACCCTCCGTGCCAATGGTGCAGAGGATGCTGAGTGAGGCCATAACTGGGATCCAGCATCCCGAGTGATGCAGCACCCAGGACGCCCATGACACCGCAGAGCCTGGGCATGGTCAGAGATGGCCTGGTTAAGAGTCAGCTCAGAAGAGACCGCAACAAAAGGGAGAGAAAAATCCATGAAAAGCACAAGCCTGAGTTGACTCCCAATTAATAAAATATATTAATCCAAGATTCAAATTTCCCCCCGGGTGGGGGCTGCTTTCCACCGGCTGTGCTCCTCCAGCATCTCCCTCCACCAGTTCAGGTGAATCTCTACTGCTGCCAAGGACGTTTCTCCAAGAAGGGAGGCTTTGTGCCATCCTCTGCGTGCTGTCAGCCACCACGGCCAAGATAACTTTCCACTTTGGTCTGAGGGATAGACAGGCTTTTCGGTGCCTTTAGTAATTTTCCCAACAGCCTTGATATCAAACACATAACTCTGAGATAAGCTTGACAAGAAATACCTATAGCAAACACAGTAAGGCAATGCAACAGCAAAGAGCTGTGCGACTAAAGAGGAGCTCTCCCACACAGCTCCCTGCCCCTACAATAAACTATTTATTAATCATACCTGCCCTATTTCCCTCTGTCACAGGCACCTCAGCACCATGATGGATTAACAGGGACCCAGGAACGCAGCACCCATTTTGTGAGTAAAACAGGTGACCAACTTCTGTGCACCCTTCGTAGCAAATGGCCACAAAACCTGCACAGGGCTCCCAGAAATGGGTGGGCTTTTATCAATTGCATGGTATAATCTTGAATAGGGACAGGGTACGAATGCTGCTGAGGTATAAAAAGAAGAGGACAGCAAAATGTCTGAATGCAATTAACAGTATAGCCTTCTTTTGCTTCTGGCATAACAAAAAAATTCAACCAAAATAAACAGTCCAGCTGTGTGAATCTTAGCTCCTTTTGAACCAGGCTATCAAACTGTCTCTCTGCCATAAAGTAAAAACCTTCCAAACACTTGCAGAATCTCCAGACTTGGCAATTTCCCCAGGATAACCCAGTAAATTGCTGGGGGGTAAAAAGTATCCCATGTATCATAAAATACTGGAATTTTATCCCGAACAAAGGCCAAAAACTTCTCCAGAGGGAGAATCCGAAGCCAGATCTCCAGATATTTAGAGCTAGAGGAAGAGTTTCCTTCCAGTGCATCAAGGAATTCTCACTGGCAGGTCACAAAGCCATTTGACTGGAGCACAATAACACAGAGAAGGCTTGCTAGGGGAGAAAATGTCACAGAGAAGTGGCAGGATTTGGGACCATGACTGTAACAGATCTTGAGGGCCACGGAAAAAAGTCTTCAGCTACTGAAGGCAACCGTGTCACTGCAGTTTTGCTTGTGCGATATTAATAGCCACCCTAATCTGGTCAAACCATGCTGGGTACGTCCCCTTGCCGCAAAATCAGTTCCAGTCTTCCTATATGTTTCTTGAGTAGAAACCATGGGACAGATTCTATTCTGAGTCAATGGAATTACAGACACATAAATCAAAATAAAATCTGGTCCCTAACATTTCCGTTGTGTATCTACCACCTATAGAAGAATAATGGATGCTAAATCTAAATTGTGCTTCCTACACTTATTTCATAAGAAATACAATTTTTTATCCATTTTATCAATTTTCTAAAATGAATCTTTCCCTTTTTCATTATCAAATTTCGATCTCATATCATTTCCACCACCACCCCAAGCCATTCTGGAGTTCTCGTTTACATCACTAGAGATTAATATTAGGTGTTTGTAAAAGGAGGATATTAGCTTCTCCCTTATATCTGTCAAAATTAATAACTTCTCTATCACAGATAACTCCAGGTCAATATTAGATTCACAGATGTGGCCAGGAATAAAATGTATGGAAATATAATATCTCATTTATAAGTATCCAAAAAGGAAAAAGAAAAAAAAAGGAAAAAAAGGAATTGTTTTCATTATTGAAATTTAGACTGCAACTGTTCAAAACGTCAAAAGACTTTGAGGGCTGAACATATCTGCCATATGGCCTTAGCCTTTCAAATAGAAAGCAAATTGGAGGTCAGCTCAGCGGAAAAGAGAGAAGTGAATTTTCTACAAACAGGTCAAAGGAAGGGATCAGGATCCTCTCCGCATTGCGTGTGCGCTTCTATCTAAACCTACGTTGTGGCCAGAAGAAGGGCTCCAGACATAAATGTTTGTACAATGATTGATGTAAATACTTGGCTGATGATTGATAATGGTTATGTGTCACAGATGTCTACCTCCTGCACGGCTGATCCAACGTGGTACCTCCTGACGTTGCACTGATTTAAAGGGAATAGCACGTTCAAAGTGACCATATTGCAGCAAGAATATCCTGTGCTCTTGGTCCAGCAGAGACGACGTTGATTATATTTGTTAATGGACCATACTGTTGTCTCCTGAAATCTACCGATTTAAGAGCATTAGCAGACACAAAGCTCACCTGTGGCCTGGCGGAGGTAAGGCAGATCTTGGCCATCTCCCATGGAGCACTCCTGACTTGCAGGACTTTCTCGGACTCCTGGCATTTTTGAGAGTTGTATCAGAGACATGTTCAAATGCTGAACTGCACTCTTTGCAGTGGATTTCAACTGGTTTGTTTAGTTCCTTAAATACGGCCTGGCCAGCCTTTACTGGCTTCCCACATGCCCGTCCCAGTCTCACCGCTGTCACCGCGTCGCAGAGCACAGGCTCCAGCGATGAAGAGGAAAAGAGAGTTGACAATGCGAGATCTATTTTTTACATAGGTTTCAAGGGAGAAGGTGAGATAAATACATGCTGTGGGAATACAACAGAGGAGAGTATGAGTTACGCCTTCAGAAGTAAATAACAGGAGCCAGTGATTTAAAGCCTGTTAAATGAATTTTATCAACTATTTTATTCACTGTGATCAAAATTATACCACTGATGTTCTTACTAATATATCCCATTTGGCTCAATAATCTTTTATTTCTAATTACAGGTGAAGAGGTCATTTTAAAAAAGTCTGCAATGGGCTTTAAAGAATTATGTTGCTTTCATTTTGTGTTTATAAGCAATTGTGGATAGAGGATAAAATTAACTCATGCTACTTTCTATGAGAAAAATATTAAAATGTCCTCTGTTCATACCCTCATTCGCCCAAAGGAGTTTTTCCTATTGCTCTCCTTCAACCGCTGGCTTTGTGCGCCAGCTGCTCCCGGCAGCCGGGTGGGCGGCGCGGCACTGGCCACCGACCTGGCCATGGGGAAAGATCGTCTCTCCCCCTTTTCTTCCTCAGCTCCTCAAACTCTGGATGACCCACAGCAAAATCCTTTTAACAAGGCTTCGTTCCTCACCGACCCAGTTAAAACTTTGCAAAAATAAACAAGAGCCGTTCTTTGTTTTTCCTGCGGCTTTGGGATCTGTTTCAAGTGTGGAAAGAAGCAGCCCTACCTGGGCGCAAGGCACAGGGAAGGGAGAGCAAAACAGCCGGCCAGGGAAAAGCAATGCCTCTAACAGGAGGACTTCCAGGGACGGACATTCATCTCCCTCTATTTTCACGTTGGGCATCTTATGCCGCACTGAGATCACAGTGGTCCACATGCCCTGTCTGTCCTTCTTGACTCGGAGCGAAGCTCTGGGCACGGGGGGGCACCAGAGGCGGTGTAAACACGGGGTGTAAATGCTGCTCGCCTCCACGAACTCCCACTTGTCTCCTTGCCTTCTTGATGCTGATGCTATTTTCCCATAGGACTGTGTTTCTGCAATTAAAATAAGAATCCTCAAGCCTCAATATTTCCAAGTCACGAAACCCTCTCCGCCAGCTAAATGAATGCTGAAGTGTCGAGTGAACGCACGGCGGCCGGTGCCCAGGGCCCCAGGGACAGGTACCCGCTGGGCCACTGCTAGCGCCGGAGCAGGCAGCACCGCTCACTCCGAAGGTCCCTTTTGAACAGGCACATTCTTCCTTCTCAGCATCACATATACAAAAAATTACATCTTTATAAAGGAAAGCATTCCCTGACCCATCTCACCGCATTTCAGTTTGAAGTGCTGTTTGTCATCACTAAGCACTACTCTCCCAGCCAATGAGGGGTATTTCTCCCTGGAGTTGCTCTCTGCTTTAATCGGGTGTGAACACCTGAAACTGCTATGGTGCACTATTAATTGTTATTCATGCTTGGCTCCTAGTGGGGAAACACAAAAGCTGCCACATGAACTTTTCTACTTCAAGATGATAGCAACATGTATAATATTTCAAAAGATGGGGAAAATATCTTTGTGACCTAACCTAGCTGAACTCACAAAGACATCTCCTCCACCGGGAAGAGCAAAGTATTGAAATGGGACTCGGAGAAGATCAATTAATCAGCCCATTCCCTCATGTGCAAACACAACCCTTAGACCTCAGTTCTGAGAGGCTTACACATACCTCTGCAAAGACATTCCCCACTTTTAGTTGTTTTTCTTGACATTAGAAATTAGGAAGAGAAAAAATGCATTATCCCTTCAGTCTCAATCAGCTTCAAAGACTGGGTTAGGGTTGGGGGCCTCTAAGTCTAACCTCAGCGCTGGGAGAGAGGGTCAGAGGACTGAAAAGAAGGAGGAGGAAGAGGAGGAAGGATGCCTCTCTGATGCTGCAGTGAGGTCAGGGCAGGGATAGCCTCCCCATCTGAGCAAGGTATTGATGGAGAAAGAGGAGCCTACAAAGGTGGGAAGCGCAATGCTTTGCAGATGACTTTTAACAGGCGTTTTGGAAAGAGCAGTTGCAACCACCTCTGCTTCCCGGGCAGCCCGGAGAGGACCCGGGGCAGGGGCGGGGCAGCAGACATCCATGCGTCTCTCAGGGCTGTTTACAGGACTGGCGGATGGAGGCTTGGCAGCCGGTGAGTATATCCTGGCCATGAGTACGTGGGAGATTCACAGGAGAAAAATGCTTCTAGCCATCAGAATAGGGAGATTTTGAAACATCCTTCCAAGATAACCAGCATTAAGATGCCACCTGTGCAGTTTATCATGAGTGTAGGCTAACATTCTTGTACTACCAGGACCAGAGATTTCTCACTCTGTCTTCTTCTGCAGGAAAAAAAGGGGAAAAGTAAAAAACAACCCAATAATCTTCAACAAGTGAAATGTATTTTTGGTGCATTTGATGGACGTTGTCATCCAGGGCTGGGCGGGAGCTTTAAAAAAAATGAAAAGTCTGCAAATATTCATTCACATTTTTAAATGAATTTACTGCAGCCACGTTGATTTCCCCCTGGGATTTGCTTTCTGCACACTTTTGAGCAATCAAGTTTTACTGGGCAAATGTTTGCACAAGACAAATTTTAAAATTGCATGCAGAGACAGAATTTTTTGTGTTTTCATGCCAGACATGCTTGTAGGCTTCTCCAATGAGCAGGCAGAAACAATATCATGTGATTTATCTGACCCATCACAACCAACCCACATACCTTGACTAACGAAGATCAGACACCCACAGTTGTTTGTGATCAAGACACAGAGTTGTTTTTTTAATTACAAAGCTATCCATCAGTAATTTCAAATAATAAGTAAATTGGAGGGAATTGTGATCTGTCTCCAGATAGTCTGTGAGCAGAGAAAGCAGCTAAATCTGTTGAATAAATTATTCATTATGGATTATTCGCTCAGCTCTACTGCAATAGCAGTGACATTGTTTAATTTAATAGCACATTAAGGGATCTTTTTCCTTACACAAATGAGTGCATTGCTCCCAGCAAGTTGACTCCTGAAGATGCAATACTGGAAACCCGTAAAAACAGCTACCCCTGTCCAAGGCTTCGATTAGGTTTTGAGCAGAGAAGACCTTCATAATACACCACTGACTATATTTGGCTACAGTCCTTCTGTGGGGATACAAACTTGCTTGACAGTATATGGAGCTATGTAAGTCTTGTAAAAAAAACTAGAAACAAAGCACATGGGTTTCGTTTCTTCACTGAGAAATTGACTGTGCTTTGAGATGGATCTGAGAATCCCAAAGCCAAAAGAAACCAACTTTTATTCAGATCTCGTTTGATCCTGGAGAGGCAAGTGCATTTTGTCTGAGCCCTGTATTTCTTTATCTTCCACTGCAAAAGTCTAGCAGCTCCTCTTCCCATCCCCAGCTATGCTGGAGCCCAAAACTCAACGCCAGACTCAAGAATAGTGAAACTCTGCCAACCAAACCAACCCTTTCTGAACAGCCACTGCAGGAATACCAGTCCTGTTGATTTTGTTGATCGTCTCCAGTCTCCCTGAAGACAATATAAAGGATGGTGAATATTTTTATAGATCATTTACAACTAACTACCTGTGGAGGAAACCTCTCCCGTAACTTTTTTTCCTCTGAGAAATTAAGATCTTCAAAGTCTCCCAAACAGCTGCAAAACATTGTCATGACCCAGCCCTGGCCATATTCTTTGATCACTTTTTCAGACGTGATTCACCCGGACTCTCACTCTCCATGATGCCCAGGGCTGGCCGAGCATGGGGAGCACCGGGCTGACCTGCACCCTCCAGCGCTGCCCGAGGACACACACGGCTGTGTCTCGGCTGCCTCCGTCCCCTCGAACACAGGCACGACTGCTGCCTTTCAGCTGAGACCCAGCACGTCCTTCCAGCATGGCACCAAGATAATTTTCTTGGGTCTAATGGGGCCCGTGGAAGTGAGGGTTGGGGACCGGCAAGCCACAGGCAGGCGGCAGAGGCTGAGGCTCAAGGTCTTAGAAACCCTCATGCCGAAAAGCGTGATGTTTGTGGGACCCTGACTGCGAGTGCCACACACAAACATGGGGAGGGGCTCTCCTCGGCAGGCATAGATTAGTTTTCTGCCACTGATGAGAGGGGAAAAGAAAATAACGTATATCTTTCGTTTGGATTAAGAAGAGCTGAAAAAAAACAGTGAGTGAATATATCAACAGGATTGCATTGCCCATTCATGGATGTGAAACGTCATACCCTAAAATATCCTGATTCTGGCCCAAACACAAATACAGGGAGAAGCACAGGCACGTGCAGACATCCCTGATCCGCTCTGATTTATCTCCTCTGCACTTTTTGACGCCGCGCTTTTTTAAAAGAGGGCTCCCCCTGAGTAATGACCTGCGGGGAGCAGGTACGGTGCCGCCTCCCAGGCAATCTGTTACAGCAGACAAGAAACAGATATCTCAGCCCTAACAGATTCCTCTCCAGCACCGTGCATTTCCCGTTGGCTATCTCCAGCGCCCGTGCTGCTGCAGAGCAGGCAGTGCCTGGGTGTCACCGCTCTTCACCGCGCCGAAAGCAAGAGGAGCAACAGTCCTGGCACGACAGGCTCAATGCAGCAAGGACAGGCACTCAAACACACGATTAAGAAAGACTGTGACCATTCACGCTGTATCAGATCCTCAGTGAATATTCCCCTTCTCTCATAATTTTTTTTTCAGCTGGCATTATAACTCAGCATTGAAAACAAGGTGGGAAACCTTTAGTGACCAGTTCAGGGCTCAAATTTATGTTGTTTATGTATATACATACACTATATATGTAAAAATACAGTGTAGATTCCTGGCCATTCACTTTCTGCACCGTATTACAGCTATAAAACAGAAGGATGACTATGGTCAGGGAATAACATTAAAGAAAAGCAACAGGGCACCTACAAATACCAAAACATTAGAGAAAAGAGAGAACAATGCCACGCAAATCCTTTGAGTCCTGTCAGAGCAACTTCACTGAGCCAGCAGCAGGTACAAGGAGAATCCATCCAGCCAGGTGCAGGCCTTTCTCCTTCCCTCCTTTGGTACAACCATCTATATCCCCTTCTTCATGGACTATATTTAATATCCAGTATATATTATATATTTCTACATTAAGCTACAATACTGCATTCATTTTAGCCTATCCGCAGGCAAGTTGCCCTGTTCTGCCTCCAAGCATCTATACCATATCATTCTGCCTATAACCTTAAAATTGAAATGCCATGTCATATTTTCTACCGTCAGTAGCAAGTGTTATCTTACCTTACATTCTATTATATCATTGTACTTTCCTCCCTGCTTGATAAGCTGTCAATATTGTTTTGGCATGAGAAATTTCCATCTCATGCATCAGATGATCTCCATGACCTTTAAGCGAGTTGCCAGTAAGATAATTTACTCACATTGTTGTGACAAAATAATATCTCTTCTGCCCGGGTCACATGACATGATCATTACATGATTTTCCCAAAATGATTAAATTTTGCACATTTTGAGGGTGGAAGACCTCTGTGGAAAATTGAAATTACTAGATTGCTTATCGTTTCAGTTAACTACAAAGAGTTAAAAAGGCTACTTGCCACTGCTTCGCCCAAGCAGCACATCCCGAATTCCCACACTACACATAACTCTCTTTTTTAACTTAAGTCTCTTTTTTTTTTTTTCCCCTAACTGCTCAGCCTTGTGCAAGGAATGTTTTAATACAATCGTCTTTGCAGTGTCTTGTATTTGCAGGAGGATGTGATCACAAATATCACATCCTTTTGGCATCTTTTTGGCTCCCTGTGCATAACAAAAATGTCAGACAGATTTTAATGAAAGGCTGCATGCTTGTGGGTATTGACAGTTTGACATAGAATCCTAATTTTCAGATGTCTTGTTCTTACTGTTTTTAACACACAAATGCTTGCAGTATAAGAGCAAGGCACCAAAACCATGGAAAGCCAGTATTTATATACCATCTTCCTATTCTCAATGGGCTCCGCTCAGCAACGTGCCCAATTTCTGTGGTTTTTGGCCTGAGAGTTTTTGCGGCTCGGCTGCAATCATGTCTAATCCCAATTTAGAAACCAAATTATTTCTTTTCCTCACCCACAGAGCCTGAGCTCCCGCCGCTGCAGCACCCTCATGGGGGTGTGGGCAGAGGGCAGCAGGGCAGCCCCAGCCAGGGATGGGGCACAGTGCAGGGGTGCAGGGGGGGCCACGGACACCCCCGCAGGGAAATGCATCCCATCTGCTCGCATGCTTCATGCCAGCTTCATGGGCTGCGGAGACCATCCCATGAAGGATGGAAGGGCCCAGGAGAGGTCTCTGCACCAGGGGTCCCTCAAGGTACCCGTGCGTAGGGACTGCACATGCATATATATTTGTATTTATTTACTTAACTGCAGTTGGGCTTCCTCCTCCTGCGCTCTCGGTGCTGGAGTGAGTGACAGCTCTTTGTTTCTCTGTAGAGAAAACATCAAGACTTCAGAAAAGGGGCGGGTGGCTCCCTCCATCATTTCACTTGACTACTTCCTATCTCAAGCACCGGTACCGTTATCATTGGCTACTTCTGCACGTAAGTAAGGGAAGATCAGAGCAACTGTTTATTTGATGAGATATTAGAGAATAATAAAACTGAAAATTAGAGCTGAATGGCATCAGGAAACTCCACTGGGTAAGATATTCTCTGAAGTTTTTCACAGGCAAAAGTTTAAGGCAGCCATTGTCTTTATCAACTTTAAGATCCCTCATGGCCATGGACTCCACCAGGTCTTCTCCTTGCACCACCAGAGACGGGTGGCTCAGCTCCAGGACCTCCCCTCTCTCCTGCGGCAGCAGGGCAGAGCAGCTCTTCCCGGGTGCCTGCTCTTTGAAAGTGCCCCGCTCTCCCCGTACATTGACTATCCTCAGTATTAATGATGCCTCCCAGCTTTGCGTGGTGAGCAGATTTCGTCAGCACGTTCCCTTGTCCTCAAGATCAGGCCACAGGCTGATCCCGAGAGGCAACCGTTTGCTTCTCCCTAGACCAGTACTTCATCTTTCAGCATGACCCAGCCCCATCTCCCGCCCCTGTCTTGCTGTTCAGGTACTTATCTTGTCTTAATAATTTCCCACGTGGCGCTGTATCAAATACTTTACTGTGAGACATGAGATCTACTTCATTTCTTTTATCTAGAAAATCAATGATCTTATCAAAGCAAGATATCAGGTTCGTCTGGCGTAATCTACACTTGGTAAAGCTATGCAGCATTTTAGACCACTTTGCAATTACTTCTTTGGTTATTATTTCTTAAAAACCATGTCCCAAGCTTTGCACCTGGCAGATCAGCTCAGCAGCCTCGACGGCCTGACTACAGCTCTGCATCGCTGCGTGACTGTGGCCAAGTGGCGTCAGACCGTTCCTGCGAGGGCCACTTCCTCATACCCTTTCACATGCTCAGACAAAAAAAAGTTACATGAAGCACTTTTTTTTTTTCTTACTGATTACTGCTCATTTTATTTGATGCGGTTTTGTTCACCTAAGGCTGTCCCATACCTTATGCCTCCATCACCTTCTCTGCCATTCTCCACTATACACGCAAGTTAGATGATCTAAGACAGCCTTGGGACATCACCTTTGTTCTGTTTCCACGAGCCCACCGCAGAGACTCCCAACTCCAGAAAACAGGACACGAGCCCAGTTGGGCTTCAGAAACCCAGCCAACACTACTATTTTTTTTTAAGGCAGTTTAACAAAGTTTGCGTCGCCGGCGAAACACTCACTGCAGCTCTGCAAATAACACCAAAGAGAACGAATCAATGCAATGCCCTATTGACAAATTCTGAACTATAATACATATATTTTGTACATTTTTATTGTGTTCATGTATGTTGATTCATAGCTGTTTTATCAATAAAGAAACGCTGCACAAAGTCTTATACTATAACTGTCACCAAAAATTATTTATTACTAGGATAATAACAAATTTTATGTGGCCAGAGATCCTTTGTGGTAAGATGTTGAACTATAAAGAGACAGACAGAATTTCCTGTTCTATACAGCACCGGCCTAAGGGAAGTTGCTGTTTTCTATCCACTGTATAGAGTACGCAGGTGTGCATGCATATATCTATGCTCATGAAGGTCACGTAGGCATTTGCCTCACATTTATAAAACTATTTCCTCCTAAAAGAAGGTGTTAAAAGGCCTACGACATGCTTAAAACAAGGCAGATTCAAGAACCATGAAGTTAAACACTTATCAAACTTGGAAGCCATTAATAGCCTCTCATCAATTATACCTCGGAAACAATTACAAAGGGCCAAATACTGCAGCCCTTCATTGAGCAGATCTCCCCTCGAGGTCACCGAGAGGGTTGCTCAATTAAGAGCTGCAGAATTTGGCCCAAACTTAGCAATTTACGTGTCGTGGTGTCTATTTTCCCAGCGGAGGCTTTTGCGCGGGAGGTCCTCGACGCACCGGGAGCAGTCCCGCTCCCCTGCAGCGCGGCCGCCCGAGCCTAGGGACTAGAAAGCCATTCCTCTCTGTCTCTGTATTGATACACAAACAAAATAGCAGAACTTTTTCTTGCCCGTGCACGATAGTTGGGGTTAAGGGACAAAGCACGCAAACATAAACCCTTTGGAATATTTATTAAAATAATCCATTTGATTAAATTTGCCAAAACGTACCACAAACTTCCAAAGGGAAAAAAGCCTTAACTTCTGAATGTAAAAAAGATGTAAATATATTCCTGGTAAACCTGACCTTTGTGTGCTATACAAAAAGACTATAGTCTTGTGTTTCAAAGATATTCTTCCTTTAAAAATATCCATTGTTATGGCATTTCCTTGACTAAGTAGAAATAACAGAGGTTATGCTTCAGCTCTACACAACAATATTATTTCTTTTAATATATAAATGTGCCAAAAGGTACGTATATAAAGAACACTGATAGAGCTCCTGGAGCTGTTCTCTGCTTTCTATTGTTACAAACAATAATTTGAGGAGAGGAGAAAAAAAAAATCCCACAAAGAAGGATTTCAGCTTAACACGAGCAATACTCCTCCTGCACATCTTTCCTTTTATGCAGTTTTGTTTCAGTGATTTGAGCATGTTCTAATTTTGTCATTCAAGCCATCTGACTTTCACTGCTCTATACAAACAAAACCTAATTTAGTCTGAGATGTTTTAAGTCATAACAATGACGGATGGCCAAGGTTCAGGTGTGCTAGAATATTTAAATACCTAGTCTATATTTTCCTGATATAAAGACAGGCAGCTTTTTGTACTCTGATTAATTATGATTTTGTGTCTGAAAAAAATAGCTCTTTCTATTCTACATTATTAATTGGTTATTTAATTAGGGATTCTGGTAGCTTCAGATGTTGGGTAGCTAAAATTGTGCTGTGGTTAAAAAAAAAAAAAAAAAAAAAGACTAGCTCCATACTGTTGCCTTTTTGTATCTTATGAAGGTCACAATAAGATGTGATTGTTTGGCACAGCAGCAGTGAATTATGCCACCCAGACAAGCTTTTAACCTATGTGCCTTCACTCTGAGTGAGACACACAGGGATGTGCTCTCTTTAAACAGTTCTCTATTGAAGAGGATTCAATCACCATAATGAATCTGAGGCCAGGCAGCAATCTTCTTCACTGAAAGAATTTCTAAAAGATTGTAGAATTTGTAAAACGAACAGCTCACAGACTAAATGGCTGTGTGGGTGAATCAATTATTGCAGGGCTCGCAGTAGTCATAATATTTAGTACATATCATAGAGTGTTTCAGGTACAATAAGATATGCTAGTTTTTTCCCATTCCTGCTTGAAAGTGGTATGTGCTCCACCAACTTAGTCAATCTTCAGAATCTAGTTAGAACTAGTATTAAGTCAATAAAAAAAAATCCATCTGCAGCTGCAGTACATGTACCAGGATCTGAGGGACTCACATTGCTAAACAGTAATTGTATTAAAACATACACCACTGAGCTGCTCATTGGGAAAACACATGATGTATCGTGAAACACAAAACACATCAAGGGCTGAAATATTTTTAGAGGTACAGGAGGGCCAGTGCCGAACAGCTTCCTTATTAATACAATAATTATTTTATTTTGACAGCACCATTTATAACCATATAGTCGTGTCCAGCTACCCGTATTTCCATTAATCAATGGATTTGAAGACAACTGTCATCATTTCATTTTATTATGACTTATAGGTTCATTGCAGTTCACTTAAAAGTTGCGATGAGCAAGACACTGGTGGGTAAGAACTGGACCTTCGCGGGCTGCCCAATGCTTGTGCCCAGCGCTGGGCTGGATGGCAGCAAGCAGCCGTGCCCGGGGCGGCACCCGGGGGGACCGGGGCACACGGGGCAAGCCAGGATGCCGAGGGGGGCACCAGGGCAAGCTGGCTGCTGGAGAGGTGCCGAGGCCATGCTGGTGGAGTAAAAAGGTGGAGAGGCACTTCAGCTCGCCATTAGGACATGCGACCCCCCGGCCCGCAGCAGGACGATGCCGGGATGCTATGGGAGAAAACGGGAAGGGCATGATTCAGCCTTGAGAAAGGAAGCATTTCTGCTAGAGTAAAAAGCCTTGATGGCAGCAGGATATAGCTCCAAAGAACCTGGGGACACTTCTCAAACCTTCAGCCGGGCCACGCGTTTGCAGCACCCACGCTGCATCCAGGCACCTGTGAGCGAACAGGGACCCCCGGCACGCAGCTCTGCGCTTCGGTTGTGCCGAAGCCAAGTCACTGTGTCACGAAGCCATGTCAGAAATCGCCAAATACACTTTCACGTTGCGTACAACCTCCCCTAAAATGCATAGGGCTAGATAGCAAACAGGGTGTTCCTTTAATGTAACTACGACATATTAAAAATTATTACAGCTTCGTCTTTTCAGGTTTTAGACAATGTAATGTGATTTATTCAAAGAAATGCTGATGATTAGACATTAAATGGCACTAAATATTCCACTTCCTCTCCGCTGCCTGATAAACTGGTTTCATTAACATTATAAGTAACAAAAGTTTCCATTTCAGTCGGCCCATTTTGTTTTCCTCACGATCTAAGTTGCAGCTGCACAGCACTATATTATAGGGACCTCACAGAGCAGCAGCTTTGGGCTCTCCATCACTCCCCACGGTTAAAGGGACCGAGCCAGTGGCACGCGCGGGGCCATCCCTGCTCGGCATCCCGGCCCCCTCCTGCCATGGGTCCCCGGAGGCCGCCGGCAGCACCCTCCCTGCCCAAGCGGAGCCGGCACCTCTTCGACCCAGCCCGCGAGGGACACCCCCACGGCGGGTTTGGGGTGTTCGTCCCCTGGGGCCGGCACAATCATCCCGGCTCCACCAACATTGCCGCCGCTTTTCTTCCTCAAGAGATTTTTCTTGAGCCGCGAAGTCTCTCCCTATTAAATCATGTGCCTCAGCCTTAAGTGCAGGTTAACACTGTGCCCTGAGTGGAAGCTACTATATTTGTCAAGGATACCTCCGTGATTTATCTCTGCCAGCCCCATAGAAGAACTCAGATCTGGATATACAGCGCCTCCATCTAATTTCCAAATTCAGCCCTTCTACCCGCTCCCTCGGAGACCCTGCTCGGGATCTAAAACTGCTGGAATTGCAGCCAGTTCCCAGTTCAGGCCCTTATTTGAGGCCCTGTCCCCTGGACACCGCAGCCCTGCACGCCGGGTAGGGACGCCTTCGCACGGTGCCCATGCTCCCTCCCGGCACGCTGCCGCTCGCCCGGTCCCTTCCCCAGCGCCCGGTCACGCCCGCCTTCTGTCAGTGAAACCCCCCCTTTGCAATAAGCCACTGAAACGCTTTTGGAAAGACCTTTTGAAAGTAAGACCGCGATTTAAGCACCCACCAGCCAACGCACCAGTATTCAGTAAAACCTCGCTCCCGCCTTTGGGCAGCGCTGCCCACTCAGGGTGGCCCTGGCTGTATTTTGGGGGGGGGGCAGGGGTTGGTGCAACCACCTCCCATCACTACACGGGAGAAAGCAACTCTGCACCCCCAAACCGCTGACTCAAGGGGGCAAAGCAGCCCCATTTGCTCGGTGTAAATCTGGAACAACTCCAGTCACCCAATGGGCTCACTCCAGATTTACTGCTGTGTATCCAAGTGCCAGATTTGGCCCCCCATCCCATAGGACGAGCCTCAGCCCTCACCCCTTCCCCCCGAGCCCTTCCCCGGGTGCTCACGTGGAGGAGACCCGGCAGCGCCGAGCCCGGGCACCGCGTCCCTTCTTCCTCCCGTGTCTCGGGCAGTGTCTCCACACACACGGAGAGATATTTAGATAGCTATATATTATTGTTTATGTAAAGCCACAGCTTTCCCTTGATTGCAAGGCATGGTGGGGCTGCTGATGAGGTTTGCTGTTGACATTTCTGCATTAGCTGGCTTTTGTCAATCCTGGCAGGCTGAGAAATTCTATCTTAAGGGCTGTTCTTTATTAAATTTGCAAGATACAAAACTGTGACTGACTCTTTTCTTTGGTGAATGTATAAATAATAAATCTGGATCGCTAAAAATAACAATTAAAATATTGCTCAAATTTAAAAGCAAAAAAAAAAAAAATTGGTAATTTTCAGACAGCTTCGCGAGGGCTGCGAGAGCAGGCAGAGGCGGCGGGCAGCGTGTCTCCTCGAGGGCTTTTGACAGCTGTCAATATTCAAAGTGCTCGAGGAGGGGGACGGGGCTGGGGAAAAAAAGAGCGCGCCTGAGCCAAGCCCGCTATGTGTTTTACCAAACTTTGTCACAGAGTCTTTTATACAACTCCTTTATGCAGGATCTGTGACATAATTCCTATTTTTTTCCACCAGCCATTATATATGATAAATAAAACAATGCACTGAAAACACTGAAATCTCTCATCAATGTCTTTGTGAAAAGGGCCCAGATAAATGAGTCTCGGAATCAAAGGCAGATTACATGACTGACCATGTATCATCCTCTATGTATTGAACATAGTCTTTGTAAAGATAGAGCGGTAATAAAAAGTGGTATTGTGTGCTGTGAAAGGCTGTGTGGGTCTGTGCATGACTAATCTGTCTTTCTGCATTATTTTATTCAATCTTCTCTGACTTTATGCCTTTGACATTTTTGCTACACTCAGTAAATTTGAGTGAATAGGCAATTTTAAAGAATTTTTATAGGGCTTCAGAGAAGTCATACGCAGACTGTATCTTTGTTCAGATTTAACAGTTTAAATATTTCCTTTGTCTAGGATGCAGAGTAATCTTTAGGCAGAGGAGAAGAGGGGGATGGGGTAGGAAATGCCTAAACCTCCCTTAATATTTTGGCAACCTTTTGGCGAGGCCGGCGGCGGGAGCAGTGCGGCGGGGCCAAGCCCGGCGGAGCGGGGCGCCCCGGGGAGCGGGGGGCGACGCCGCCGGATCGGGCCCCGGCACGGCGGCCAGGCGGGCCGTGCTCAACTTTGCCGCCTCCGCCGAAGGGCTGCGGGAATACCGGCTCCCTCCAGGAAACTCAAGTGGGAAGCAGATGAAATGTTTAAAGGGCTATTGTGAATATAGGCTTAAATATGATCCTCTTGCATCAGCCAATTTCTCTGACAAGATATTGCAAGGGTTGCTGTTTCTTAGTAAATAATGATTTTATTGCATCTCTTTAATGAACTGATAACGTGATACACAGTAAATTATCTGCATCTATAACATTACTGAGGATAAGCAGCGTGGTTTTAGTAATTTATACCACAGAGAGACATGCATTATAAAAATAGGAAAATTATTTCCTTTGTTAAATTGTGCAGAAGTCTTTACCTGAGGAACACCAGACAGATTAATCTCCAGAGATCCACTCGCTTGTATTTAAGCTGTTGAACTGTTCGCTGTTTTTTTCCCTCAGAACAGTTGAAAAAAACATTTTGCGAGCCAGAATTGACACTGTGGGTATTGTTCCCGCTCACACAAGTTATTAAAATAATTACCAAGCTATTTTGAGGTAACTTGAAGCTTTCTTTAAAACTTAAATCCAAATCTGAAGGAATTAGCGCAAGTGATTTGCATGATGAAACCCGAGGCGCTGCAGACAGCTCGCCCCGGCACCCGCTGCCAACGCACCCCTGGGTGCTCGCTGGGCCCCGGCGGGGACCCGGCCGGGGGCCGCTGGTGGGACGGGCCCGGGCGGTGGGAACCTGGGGACACCGTGGGTTAGAGCGGGCGGTGCTGGGGGGGCTGCCATGGGGCGGCAACGCTCGGCCCCGCGCCAGGGGCAGAGGCAATTTCTGCCGCCGGCCCCTGCCCGGCGAGCCCAAAACTGTCCGGGGTTTGTCGGCTGGCTGCAGACACCCGCAGTGCCAGCGGGCTGCTCCGGCCCTGGGGCGCAGCGGGATCCTCGCCTCCCCTTCCAGCCGGGCAGAGGCCGCACCGACTTCCCTCGCCAGCTGCCAACGGCCCAATGTGGCCGAGACCTGGGCTTTGTCACCCAAGCCGGGGCGGGGGGCTCAGTCCCCACAGGCGATGGATCGATGGGCCTCCGCAGGTGTAACAGCGGAGGGGAGGGCCTCCTGCCGGGGGATTTTCCTGAGCTGGCTGTGTGCACCGGGCAGCCGAGACGGGAGCTGTGGAGTACCAGGGTTTTGTTCGGCTGGGGGGGGGGCGGGTATTTTCCGTTTTGGTATCACCACTAACCCCCCAAAGAGACCGAACCGTACTGACCAGCCGGGGTCCCACAGCTCTCCACAGGCCGGGTCGCCCCGTTAACCCCCAGCCCATCCTTCCGAGAGGAGCGCATCGCCGGCAGGTTACAACCTTTCCAGACCTAATCGTGTTTTAGCACATTACTTCAAAATGTTAACGGGTAAAAACTCCCCCTCTCAGCGCAAGATTGCCTCACGAACTCCCTCTGCCTCGTGCAGCAGGGGTGGAGAAATACTACTTTCCCTCCTCGCACAACGCCTGCTGCAAGTTTCTGAAAACGAGCGCTCCAGTAAGCCCAAAAACACCGGATAACGCGATTCATTTATAGATCTCTGGTAACAGACGTGGCCTCCGTTACTCCGTCACCACATCGGGGATTACTCCCGCTCCCCCAGGAAGGACGCGGCACCCTCCTCCTCGCGTGCCACTACCGCAGAGCGGGACGAGCGACAAACGCCACCTCATCGTCAGCTGCGCGGAGCGGCTCCCATCGACTGACGAGGCTGAGCACCGCCAGGCTGGGTCAGGCCGCCAGTCCCTTCTTTGCAAACACTGTTCTCACGAGGCCGCGGTGAAACGGAGAAGAGCCACTTGGCCTGGGCTGGTTTTGTTTACCAAAACCGTTGTACAAGTTGCGGGAATTCTTCCCAACACCAGTTATTAACAACCCCGAGGTGGCATTTGCATTTTTATAACCTTGTTACTTAAAAGTGAAGGAGTAGAAGGAGAGACCCAGCGATAGCGCTCCCCGTGCGCTTTAATCCCAGCCTGAGCTTTTTATGCTTGAGAGCACCTTATGATGCTGTAACTAACCTCAAACCTGAAGCAGCAGGAGGGCAACAAACCTCCGAATACAGCAATGTCATGCTTTACAGGCGCACTCCCTGCAACAGCATGAATGAAGAGGAAAAGCCCCGTTGCCTAGGAGACGCTCGAGTCTCGGTAATTATTACTGTAACTGTCTGCACACCCCACCTATAACAGAAACGCATCATCAATTACCGGCCCTGACTGGCAGCTTTCCGGTGCCGCTTTTGCTCGGCGCTGCTACCTACCGGCGCGCGCGGCGAACTGCAGCCCGCCGGCCGGGCCCCGCGCAGCGCCCCCCCCCGCCCGCACCCGCGCAGGGGCGCGCGGCCCTTCCCGTGCCCCCGGCGGCGCCTCGCGCGCGGCCCCGCGGCGCGGGAGAGCCCGGCGGGCTGGCGTCCCGCGCGAGGCATCTCCCGCGGGCGGCCGGCGGCAGGAGCAGCGGCGGTGCCGCCCGGTGCGGCGGGCGCCCGGCTCCGAGGCGGCGGCTGCGCGGCTGCGGGCGGGCCGCGGCCGAACCCCGCCGTCAGCCGAGGTGCGCCGTCGGTGCCGGCGTGCCGAAGTCGCCGTACGGCGTTCAAGGGCTTCTACTGGGAGGCGCGTTTGTTTAGAAATTAGAACACGCGGAGTGATTTACTGGATTTGATTTAAAAGACACAGCGGGAGTTGGCAAAATTCACATATCATGGGGTTAATGTGGGTTAGAACGGAGCTATTTGTAATACAAAAATATTGCATACCAAATACACACATCTGATTTCTTTTAATCCCAGCTCATTTTTTGCAACATAAATCACTTTGTTAAAATGAACAGCTAAACCAGCTGGTTCAGACACTCTTGAAACACACAAAGTTCTGCTGCTTTAGATGCTCTAAGCGAGCAATGAAAAGCGCGAACTGCAACTAGTCTTACAGGAGAGAGAGGGAAATGAATCCAGTTTACCTCTAAGCGCACGTCACGGGCTCCACCGAGCCAGGCCAGGCCCACCGCTACCGGCATGGACCCAGCGGCACTGAAGATACAACGTCCGCTGCCTTTTCCTTCAGCTTCTCCAGGCTGGGCTTCCTCGGCTTGGGAGGGGAAGCGTCCCCCACACACAACCCCTTCTCTGGGTACAGGTGCCCCACTTACTCGTGGCCGATTAAAGAGTCAACTTTGCCTCCCAATGAGGGATGGAAGTGGAGCAGGCAATTTGCAGTGCATAATTGATGCAATCATGGCCCTGCAAAGGGCTGTGTGGGGCGGCTGTGGGGCGGTGGGGCACGCATAGCACAGCTGGGGCACGTTGGCTTGTCCGTGTGGCCATGCAGTGCCCATGCAGGCAGCTGCCACCACCCTCATTTTGGACCAAAGCCATCTTGTGCAGTGATGTCTCCCCATTGCTTTCTGCTGCCGCATTTCCACCCGCCTGTGAAGTCGTGCCCGGTTGCACTTTCAGCTGGCACTGCTCGGCTGTGCCCGCGCGGGTGGGGACGCTGGGCGAGGGATGGGGACGGGGCTTCTTTCAGCACGCGCGTTCCTGTGCCACACTGGTGACCGGCTGCCAAAGCCACCCTCGCCCCGGCTGGGCCACATCCTTCCTGCTGAGGATGTGCAAAACCTCTCAGGAGACACAGTGAAGAACCAAAACCCCCTTCCTCAGCCCCGTGCCCAGAGCTCTCGGCAGCGCTCCCTGGCAGATGAGTAGCCCTTCTGGCAGCAGCCAGAAAAGCCATCAAGGGTGTTTCAGAAATCAATTAAACTGTACCCTTATTATTTAAGTGAATAAAATCTCTAACTGCACCATTGGGGGCAAAAAGACACTCATCTCGACAGATTAGTTTTCTACCAGGAACTCTACATGCCTCAAATGTGGGGCACCGTTGCTTCATCCCAGTGTTTGCTTCATCTGTGCATTGGTGGTCACCTGCATCCCCTTGGCTGGCTTCAGCGTTGCGCAAAAAGCAGATTTTAAGTCCTCGCTGAGATGGGCCTTCACGTGATCTTTTTTTTACGCTATCTAGGTTTTTATCGGCTTTGGTAGATTTATTTTTTTGTTTAGCGTTTGCAAACATTCTCAGAAATGCTACAGCCTTCCCTTCTTGCTCTAGGCACCGCACAGTGAATCTACTGGTAAAGCCCAAATGAAGATACCGAAGAGAAAGGATCACTCCCGCCTGCAAACCCTCTGACAATTAAATATACTGCAGAAAGGGCACAGACACATTCAGGCTCCCTATTAGGGAAAACACTCGTGCTTAGTTTTAAGCATGTGGTTAAATCCATTCTTCTTTGCAAAATCTTGGAGACATAAGCACATGCCAAAGTGCATTCCTAAGTAAGGATGCTTCCCTGAACCGAGGCCGTAATTCATTAAAACCCAAGGTGCATTTATCCTACTTTTTCCCGTGAGCGGGGAGGGAAAAAAAGGGGAGGGGAAAAAAAGAAAACAAGCGAAGAATTAATTTTGATTTGAAACTGATCTATGGTGACAAGGGGCATTTGGTTTTGTTGAAGTAACTAGAAGTGGGAAGCATTTCAGAAGATATCTAAATAAATCTTTTTAAAGGGGTTTCTCTCTCTCTCTCTCTTCCTTTCTTTCTCTCCTTTTCCCTCTAATTACCCATGTCTGGTAGTCTTGGATCTCAACCCCTTGTTATTTAAAATACATATTCATGGCACTATATTTTACAGTTGCACTGTTCTGGTTACAAAATAGCTTCTACTTTTCTAGGACATAATTTCATTTTGTTTAGCCAAGAATTCATTAAAGAAGCTATAAATAACCTCCTTTAAATATTTAGCCGTGAATAGAGGGTGGACTGGCATTGATGGCTTATTTTAGTACTAATGCAATATGCTTTAAAAAAAAAAATCCGCATTTGAGCATGAATCAAGTTAATCATTAACACTTTCAACGTGATTCTCAGGATCCGCTTAAAACAGATTGCCCCCTCCCAGCCAGCATGCTTCGAGTGCGGGAGGGCTGCACAACTTTCCCTTCAGCTTTTCCCTTCAGAAGAAGACGATTTGCCCCATATCACAGGGAAAATGCAGCCCCGCGGCTTCGGCGGCTGCTCCCCCAGGCAGGGACCCCGGCTATCAGCCCCTTCCTGCTGCCACACAACTTGGCCAGCATTTTCTGCCCACGAAACTACGCCACCTTCCCAAACACACAGCACATAACATCAGAGTTAGATGGAGCGCTGCCTTTTTTAAAAGTCACCTTAAAAAAAGAAGTCCCAATGCCCCCACCTCCCTTTTAAGCATAGAGAGAAAAAAGCATTGAAAAAGGAGGAACTGGTGTTCCGTTTTAATGCATGAAGCTGCACTATGAGCAAAGGATACGAGTGCAAGGCGCCGTTATTTTAGGGGAAGGTGAGGAAGCAGCATTAGCTGATGCCCCGTTACAGATGGCCAAGATTTGGAAAACCAGATACTGGTGGCTCTCAGGCTGCGTGTTTACAAAGCTACAGAACTGTGGCCAAAAGCAAATCCTTCCTTACACCTCCCAAGTCTTTTTGCCTCACTTTTTAGGCTGTACTTTGATGACGTCAGCTGGAGAGTAACATCGGTTTAAGGTACTCCAGCTCCCCGTGCCCTCTGCCAACGTGTTCCCTTGTCCTTGCTGAACACATCACCCCTCTAACTTGTGCTGATACAGACATGCTGAGAAAGAGATTAGGAAACTTCCTGGCTTCAAAAAACCACGCACAACTATTGGAAAAAAAAAAAAAAACCCAAACCCAGTAGTTTGTTTTTTAAACCCAGCTCCGTTGCCTATTATCATTCAAGGGGTGGTCCCAACAAAAGCTGTGTCAGCACAAGGGAGGGGATGGCAAGAAGACAGGAAGGAGCTGCTGGGCAGGGACTCCTAAAGCCAGGATTGCTCTTGGTCAAGAGAGGGATACACAAAACTGTACCCCGAGTGCTGCACTGCTGTTGCATTTTGAAATAAAGTTGAAGCATTAAGACATTTTTCCTTAGTGCTGACTCCCTCTGGGCATTCCCAAGACAATTGCAATGTTTTCTGAGTATACAAAAGAACTAGGAGATTTTGTAATCAGAGTCTGAGTTTATGCTTCTCTCCTTAAGAGCATTCAATTTCCATGGACATTCATTAGCACGAGGTTAAAACACAATGGCAGAAGAGAATGGACTGCTTTTATGTCCATGTGGTAGTAAACACTTCAAGCTAGAAATGCAAGTTCAAAATAAAAACGTCTCCTTGTTGTTTCCAAATTAGTAGTAAAGCAACAAAAAACACACAACTTTCACAGCTTTTTTACTGAAAATTTAATTTTACAAAATACCCTTTTCCATCAAAGAAACTTCCCTGCAATGTACACGAACCCAGCGTTTTATAGATCTGTACAGTGAGATACCAGAGAGGTTTGAAAGAAGGAAAAAAACTTTCAGCAGACACCTAGTTGCAAAACCTACAGCAATGTGAATACAAGTGTGTCTTAAAATGGTAAAGCAAGTAATGCAATATAATTGGTGAATCTATTTGAAATGTGAAAGTTTCCTTAAAATGGTCCATATGGTATGTAGAACATCACAGCTGGCACAAAACTGCCTGTATTTAGGTTTAAACACAAAAACAATGTATGTAAGAACAGTTTTTGAAAAAGAACCCAAGTGCTGCTATCATAAGGCAAACATATACAAAGGTGCTGACAGCACACAGGGAAGTCGACAAAATAAGATGAACACTCAAGTGTTCAAACACTGAACTTCTCTTTTTTTTTAATGTTGCCAATAAACGTTTAAAAGATAACCAATGCCAAATTAACACAGGACACCCTTTTAACTAGCTAGGTGTAACGTATATAGTTTTACATAATCTCAACAAATGTGAAACTAGGCATGAGTACTCCAACTTCGGCTGGCTAGGCAGGACCTAGTTAGTCTGTTGCATTCTGGCAGCTTTGAATTTTGAAATCCTCTTTGTAGTTTCTTCTGACGCTTCAGACAAAACTTCCTCTGATTTTCGCTCCAGAATAGTAGGCAGGACTGGGTGAGCAATGACTGGGTGTGGTATTAAGGAGGGAGACAAAGGCTCCTTTTCTATAACAGTTCCGGAAAATGCCTACAACAGAAGAGAATACTCAAAATGAGCTAATAAAATGCAAATGTGAAGCTATGCCCATAAGGTCATTACTCTATATTAGCCTGATTAGGATTGTTATTTCTTTTAATCAAAAGTAAAGAAATATCTTTAAATCAATGATTGTTCCTTCCATAAGTAACCAAATGGTAATTAACCTCAAAATATAGCTTGTTCAAAGATGACTGAATGAAAGACAGTGTCTTAAAAGTACTACTTAATCTCATTCCTACTGCATAAATGATCTAAAAATTTGCTTCCTCACTGACACATGCTCAAGAAATAAAACAGCTGATACAATACATACTTTCATTTTGGATAAGAAATGGAGAGATTTTGCGAAGTTGGAGTAGGTCAGCATTTCCATCATACGTCATATTTTATGACTTAATATCTTCTAATTGCATCAAGCCGACACACTGCACACAAATTGGCAAGCACATATTTTGTTTGTTCTTTTCTCCTTACCAAATATGATCAAAAAATGGTGAAAGCAATTTATACTTAAGAGAACAGCAAGCTTGCTTCCAACTATTTCTCTCTATAAAAGGTCTAATAAAAACATTTAATGTTTAAAAATGATAATTTATATGCAGGCGATTATATGACTTAATCCTTTTTAACTTAGCTAAGAAATGACCGTGATTCTTGGAAAACATTGGGAAAAAAAGCAACTCAGAACTACTTTTCATAAACATATTTAAGAACAAATCACCCTACTATGTACTGAAAACAGAAAATTCAGAATGCCTAAGGACAAGGGGAAGCAGTTTACATCCAAGATTTGATGGTCATACTGGGCACAAAGGAATGCACATGAGATTTATTAACTATGCTTAGTTCTGCTTTTTCATAATTCAGTTACCAAGAAAAACAAAGCACAACAAACCAGCCATTCTTTTCTTGCAGGACCTGCAAAAAAGCAGTGTTTTTTTGTTTTCTGCTCCAATAGTCAAAGTATGCCTAAAGCTGTGCCTGTACACAACTGCGTTGTTCTAACAACACGCTCATTTTCATGAACAGGTAAGCAAAATACAACCTAAGAAAACCGTGGTAATATTAGAAACAAAAAGAAAAAAAGTTAGCATGTTGCAAATGGTAATGGAGAAATAATGTATTTCAAACACCCACAAAAACAACCAACAGCAAAACAACAGCATTTAAGAAGGCATGTCTAACTGGAGTGTTTTGCTCACTCTCCTTCAGGTACTTGGAAAATACAGTATATTGTAGAGAATAATCATACTATACTCAGAAAATGGACTAATGGGTCACATCTAAAAGTGTACTTAGAGGTTTTATAAAAATATAACAAATATATTCCAGAAAGTATACAACATGAAGTGCTAACTTCACAGATGGATCTTCCACCATGAATCTTCACATCCTGCCTGGATTCATCTGTAGCTGTTTGTATGAAAAATGATGATAAAACAGTAGCTTTTATGAGGATTTCACTTCTCCTAAAAAATAATTTTTCTAAAAATAGTGTTTTCATTGAACTTGCCCATTGCTTTGGGAACTACTCAAAACTCAGTTTCATCTAGTTTGAAAAAATTACTGTAAGTTCTTACAAAATAAAAATGAAGAATACTCTATGCCATGAATTTCAGAGCAGCAGCTACATTTAATTCTTGTACTCATCCAGTCACTAAGCAACTGTACATTTTCCCTTATGTCATACAGTCTTTTTCCTTTATGATGAAGCCCTGAACTTTCCAAATGTGTGAAAATAGATTTGTTTGGGATCACTAACGGCCCTAGTCTGGAATAGGATGAGTAGGTGTGTAATGCTTCCTTCCACAGGGCAGTTCCTCTGCCTTTGGCAAGTTCAAATAATAACTCAGCTGGTATTTATGTGTTTTAAAACTTAAAAACACCACCTGGAAACGAGCTGTCTAGTAGCTGCGCAACACAGGTTACAGAGAATCAACTCTTCCCTCTCATCAACTATGAAGCACAGATTTTTCTCTTTTTTTTTTTTAAATCCTGCTGTATATCCTGCAGTGAAATTTTCAGGATGACCCAGTAGACATGACACTGGTTTCAGTAACACTGGCAAGTGAATACTTTGTCAGATCTTTATGGAAGAGCTTGAAGTCTCGGGGAAGCCACCTGACTCGTTTCCTCCCCTCTACCCCTAGGATGTGTATGACAGAAGCTTGTCACCTGATAATGTCCTTCTGAAGCAAACTAGGTAGGAGTTAGAAAATGATTTTAAAGAAATCAAACTGATGGTATAGGCAACTACAGTCATTAGATTTCTCATTTTTATCCCTGCCAACAATCAATAATTAATTAAAAACTGTACCTCAGTTGTCCCTGAAGAGGGAGGAAGCTTTTTCGGTAGCTGCTGCTGCCCCTCCTCCTCCTCTTCCTCCAGTATGCCCTCACTGTTGTCACTCTGAGTAGCTTCATCACAGCTAATACTCCTCTGAACTCCTCGTCTGTCATCAAACTCAGCAGCACTGTTCTCACTGGTATCGCTACAAACACTGTTCTCTCTGCTTCGAGACTTCAAAATTGATTTACGAGGGACATATTCTCCATTCACAACATCAACAAAGACTCTATAAAGGAAAATGTTAGCTTTAATAAACCATTTCAGGATCAGATGACAAATTTACAGTGATCTTGCTTTGTCTTTTGTACAAATTAATTATGATGTGCTTTTCCAACTTTTTCACTGCAGAATTACAATACTGTACCTTTAGAGGCATTTTATTTACCAACGTACAAGAATCAATTCTGCAGAGCAAACATTGTTATGCCCTTTATCCAAGCATTAAGTTGGTACACTCTTTCAGCAGAAAACGTATAGCTCTTTGAAAAGTGTTAGAATAGTGTGAGTTACAAAAAGTTAGGAAAAAGGTGAACTAAACAATTGTTAGGGTTGTTTCTGTAAAGGGAAACAGAAGATCACAATGACGGAATGTTTTCTAGAATGAAGTCCTTGTCAAATGTAGAACATAAAAACAAATACTTGAAACGTTCATTGCACATGGAAAGGATGAAGCTTTTTCCTGACAAGTGCCATAATCTTCTGCTTTCAGTTTAAAAAAAAAAAAAATTTGTTAAATCAGCTTTTAAGATCAGATCAACACGAAGACACTTTTCAAGTATTAACAGACTGTAAACTGATAAAAAGGCCTCTTCCTACAGTTTGTACTCCCATCTCCATGACTTAAAGAAGTCAAGGGTGGGTGGAGGAGAAAGAGTGGCATTAGAAGACAGTGCATTTTATCAAACACATAAAGGAAGAGCCCAATGACTGGATGAGTTTTACGGGTGTTACTTGTTTCTTAACAGCTTTATTCATCAGGCACTCACAGAAACACTTGTGTGTCTCTAAGGAAGATGGAGTTCCTTTGCAGAGCTCAGGGAGAGCACCATCAAAGAATACTTTACCTCATCTTCAGCCCCAGCAACTGTAATTACAGGATGGGTTTTAACTTCTCACACATGTAGGTGCCTGAATACACCGACATAGAAATGCAGTGTGATTTTCACAAGCACTTAATCAACCAATCTGATAGGTGTTTGTGTTCATCTTTACAAACCTAAATACTTGTTTTAACTCTCCCGTCACCTTAGTTTAATATTTTATAGAGTCCTCTAAGCCCAACACTGTTTTTCAAGCTCTCTGAATGTGGGTGTTCTACAGGTGAGCACTTCTTTTTACAGAGGACAGAGACAGTGATGGACTAAAGTCAGGGAGAGAGAATGCAAGAGAAACTATTCAAGCAAAGACCTGAGACTATTCAGAAGACACTGGAAGGAAGAGACAAAAAACAGCAGTTAGTAACTGGGAAAGGAGAAGTATTACAAGTGATACATCTGGTCAGTTATGTTTGAAAACAAACACAGAAGCAAACGACACGGAATTAACCAGAATACATAACAAACTGCTGTATTCCTCTATGCAGATGATAGGTACTGGCAAATTTACCTCAATTTCAGAAGCTCTGAAAAAGCAGATAAATAATGAATTTCTAGTTGGAAAATGAAATTTTAAGCTCAGAAATGTTTTATGGATATGAAAGCATGGCAACCATGCAGAAGCCACAAACTTTCATTTTTAAGTAGTAAATTCAGTTCCAGCTGCTTCTTTCAGGAAATAGTAGGCTCGGTTTCATACTCTAGGTGAACAGAAATGAAAAGAGAAGGTCTGCTAAGGGGAAAGCTCACGCATCGATGCTATAAATTACACACCGGTAAATGTCTGCTGGGGTTTTGATGTTAGGCAGTTCTGGAGTTGCATGGCCATTGCCATTGCTGTTCTTCCTTTTACGCTTGGCCTCTTCTTTCTTTTCACTGAATTTCAAAGTAGTATTTTTTCCTGTGTTTATTCTTACCTGAAAATTGAACACAAATGATGGTCTAGACCATAAAATCAATAATCACCAGGCTGCAGATCAACTGACTTCTGACATTCTCCTATCCAAGCAGTTGGGGACTATGAAGCATAGATAAGTTAAACAACTGTATGAATGGTAACATTCATAGTGTGAACTGTTTATTCTTTACCACTTGCACTAGTCTGGGGCATTTCTTAGCACTAATGTGCATAGATTTTGCATATAATAGATGACAATCTGCTTATTCAAACTCTGCTCAACAGCTGAGCTGTTCAAGAGTCAATTTCAACTCAAGTAAAAAGTCATTTTAAAATCTCCTAGACAGGATACTACCTTTTACAACAGCCGGAAGCCAGAACAGCAAGGTATACATTCGAAGATAATTTTTAATACCCTGTTTGACACTGCAGGATTTAAACAGTGGGTTTCAAGCATTCAAAAAAAATCCAAATAAATGTCACCTACAGTTAGCATTCTACATTATCTACATTATCTAAAATTTTCTATTTTAGATATGGTATATATGTTTTACGCAATCTCTTGAGAGAAAGATAAAAATAATAAAGTACAAACCCTTTTAGGTTCAACAGTGTGAGAGAAAAAAATAGTTGGAACAGAGTTATCTCCAACATCTATGCCATCTTCATCATCACTGTGATAGTAAGTAGAGCCATTAACTTGGCCACCAAACAAGTCTGAATTTGTTACTTCTTTATGGAAGTTGCCCTGAGTAATACAGTCTTCTGCTCTATACGTCCCATTCAGATCTGTCCTCTTATCTTCTTTCTCCTCTTCAGAGGAGGTTGTATCTTCTCCATTTGTCTCAACTGTATCAGGCATACTATGAAATGAAAAATATCTAAGTGAACTGAGGCAATTCATACTCTTGAGAGACACAGGCATACAAAATAACGAACAAGCTTGTACATAATTTTCTTTACCCAGGTACTGTATTGTTAGCCAGATTGCGGAATCTTTTTTATACTCTATAGGAATGACTACGTCCTTTCCATGTCAACTGGAAATACCAAAACTGTGACATTCTGGCTAATGACGTATGTATTGCTTTAGGATCAGAATAGATCTAAGGATGTCACTAAACAATAAATATGTAACTCGTACATTGTAAAGGATGGATTTTCCTAGCCTGTGGGAAATGAATTTTACTTCCCCTTTTTCTATTATCTTAAAGAAAAAATACTATAATGCTGGACAGCTGTGGTTGCACAGACACAGATTTTAGCACCTTTGGCCTTGCAGTGCATGCCTTGTTCATGTTCCACCCTTCTTCCACCTATTATAGTTTTAACTACATCAGTCTAGTCAGCTATTTGCACTTATGGTGAGATCCTTTGTGTACAAGCAGCATCACACACCTGTAGCTTTCTGAACTCCAAACCCGACTGTGCTACAGCAGTACTATACCTGTCAAGTTCACCAAGTATCTCTTCTTGTCTCTCAAGCTCTTCTAAGCGGGCCCACAGTTCCTCCTCTGACTGAAAACGGCCCATTGATTTTGTATCACTTCCATTTGCTGGAAAATCTACCTCAAAAACATTTGATACTTTTGGCTTTGAATGAGGTTTGTGAGCAGTTCGGTATTTTCCTGTGTAACAAAAAATAAGACGCAATTACTAAAGCAACTGACAAAAAACCCAACAAAAAACATTGGAGAAAAAAAAACCACAAAGGAATTAAAGAATATGGGCAGAACATTTTCCATTTCAAATTATTGTTTAACTGTTTAAGTGAAACTGTCAATGAACCAGAGCACCAGCACAGGATAATAGTCTCCGGATGTTACAGAAATACCAAGGCAAAGCAGAGATGTTTATTTACAAAGCAGGAGACACTGATCCTATGACAGTTTTATTACAATGTGGGGGTTTTTACCTCTTGTGCCAGACAGTAGACTTTGATTTGCTCTGATAGATACCAACATGTGAATGTGACATTTGCTCACCATCCCATTAATAGCACATTTTATTAACTGGGAAAGCAAACCTAGTTTGTACTTTAGCTCATTTTGGACAAAGTCACCTATATTTAAAGAGCAGAGTCTTTTTGGTTTGGGTTGTACTTTTTTAAATTTACAATGAAGATCATTAAAAATGATCTCCAGAGTCATCTGGAAAATCTGACCAAAATCCAATCATTATGAATCAATTATTTTGGTGAAAAAGACCCACTCTAAAAAGCATATAAAATCCTGCCTTTCAAAAATTATAAATATAAACCCCTTTAAAGCTTCAGAGGTGACCTGGGATATACACTTGTGAGTAAAATGGTAGTCACCGACAAGTTCTTGCTGGCATTTAAAAGCTTTGCTACCTAGTAAAATGGTGCATCCATTGAGGATGGGGAATACTTGTTACTGTTTGAGTGCTGTCTAGCACATAGGGAACAAACCGCCTGCCAACAATACTCACGCTTTAGCTCTGTCTGTGTGAAGGGCAGGACTGCTGCTTTAATCTCCCTTCTCCCTGAGACCAGCAACTCCTGGGGGCACCGCCTGTTTCTGCGTGGTCCCAGGCAGGTTCCCAAGAGAATTTCCCTGCTCTCTGCGCATCAGCACCCCCCATGCAGCACCTGCACCTCTTTAGAGGAGTGAGGACCCTTCCCCTTCCATCACTGCCACAAATACACCCAACATTTTGTCTGTACAGTGGGACTCCAGTATCTCTACAGGTCTTCAAGAAACTCTGCTTTGTGCATCTAATCAACAGTAATACAATGTCTTCGTTATTCAGCATTCTTCAAGTTTTAAAAACTCTTTCTATTAACCAATTGTGTGGCCATTTTATTTAAATTTTAAGAACTCATGGCTTAAAGATACCCTTATTCAAATATGTCAGCTTATACTCTAATCCCGAGTTAAATACAAATTCAATAGCAACATTAAAAAGCAAACAGGTGACTGTACGTAAGTTTGGAACGTGTGTCCCCTACTCTTCCACGGGATAGCATTTTTCATCATCTCATTAAGAAAAGGCTGAAATGTATTTTATTGAGATTTGAATATAAATTGAGGTAAGCCAAGCAATCAGAGTAGCTTGTGAGGATTTCACTTCGTATAATTACAAAATTAATAAATAAAATTTGGAAGGATTAGTTAACAATCTATTTTAATTTGATTTTCAGATAGTGCCCTCCTGATTTCTTTGTGTTACCCTTCAATATTAACCACTAACTTGACTAGCAAGGTAAGCACATGGCTTCCCGACTGCCAGCACTTCAACATGCCAGTGGTTTTCCCTCCTAATTCTAACAAAACTTCTGTTAGTTAGGAAACCAGGTCAGATCTCAAAGACAACAGAGGATAAGCACTTGCTCCTCCAGTACCCACTGTGCTCAACTCGCTGTTACTACAAAGCACCACCATTAACTTCATAGACTAACCAAAAAAAGTGAAATATTAAAATCCAGAAAAACGGAGAGTCAGCTATAAACTAATGAGATGCTCAGGATACTTGTTTTTGTCTTCCTCAGAGATACAGACCATTTCCATGTGAACAAAAACAATTCCTAGGCTGATGAAGCCTAGCCTACCTCGAAATAATCGCTAAGTTGTCCTTTTAGCTACTTCTCTTTCAATCTCAGTACAGATTGGTGCTGATAGAAAACGTACATAATCCCCACGTATAGATTTTCAGCAAGAGTTAAGATGATTTCAGAGGAGAATAATGATGATGAAAGTTTAGGATACAATAAAAAGCTGCACAAAGGTTGACCTGGCAACCACAACATGCTGCTGTATTAACACTGTTACAATGGGATGCACTTCCCAGAATGTTACTCCTCCTATTTTGCAGCGACATCTACCCATAGTAGAGATGCCCCCCTTAGTCAGCCTCGGCGTATAAAGAATATTGTGATTTATTCCAGAAAAATCTAACAGTGAACTGCCCAGCTTAGCCCTCTGCAAATCACAAACTACCACTCCTTCTAAAACATCCAAGTGATGCTATTTTCAGACTGTAAAATTACTACTTCCTCCAACTTTGCCTGAGTCTTACCTATCAAGCACCACTCCAGCTAGAACAGAAACTATCCAATTCCTTAGCACAACTATCTTTGTTTCCCAGTGTCCTCTCCAGAAACCCTCAGGAAGCATCTGCTTTAGTACATCTGCAAGACCTGCATGCTGAACTTGTTTTCGCATTTGTTTCACTGACAGTAGTGAAACGCCCCAGTGGATGACAACATTTACACTGTCTGTTTATGTCTCATCCCTGTCCATGCTTCTTCCCCTCCCGCTGACACTGCTCACATACTTCCACCGTAACAGGCAGAGCCTGAGCTTCTCTAGTATTTCTTCTGTTATAGAACTCCCACTTCGATGCAAAAAATTTCTTCTCTAGTCCTCTCTCCAGGAGCCAGCCTATTATTATTTTCTGCCTCTTTTCTTCTGAAAACTTCAAACTCCCAATGTAGACTCTTCAAAGAAAAAAAATCTCCCAAATATGTTTAGCTGATGGCTACCAAGGGATATCACAGCATCCCATAGTGAACCAAGGGACAAAATCCTTCTTACCTTCAGATTAGTAATTTTTAATTTGAGTAAAGCAATTTTTTTAATGTAAAAGATGCAGTGAAATGAA